>NC_092643.1:56817395-57122682 GCF_039555335.1 Amphiura filiformis
AATTTATGTGTGAAGTGTGCAATCTATGTTCTCAAATCTACAAAAATTTATAGCAGCAGAAGAAGCAGATTTTACAAGAACAATATTTATTGATGTTTACGTTTGTGCAACACTTGTGAACTTGTGAACCAATACAGTGTAGTTATCGTGTTACAGTGCAAATAACTCAGTCAACATTATAGAGATCTTGCTTGTACATGTAGAGGAAAACAGGAGTAGCAGAACGCCGATTGTGGAAGGTTGGTGCAATTTATGTATGAGGTGTGCAATTTATGTTTTCAAAAATTAGAGCATCAGAAGCAGATTTACAAAAACAATATTTATTGATGTTTACATGTGTGCAACACTGGTGAATTTGTGCACCCAGTACCAGTTCAGTGTGGTTATTGTGACCCAGTGCAAATATTTAAGTCAACATTATAGAGACATTGCTAGCAGCAGAAACCAGGAGCAGCAGAACGACATTTGTGGAATCTTGTTGGTGCAATTTGTGAAGTGTGAAATTTATGTTTTCAAAAAACTCATATCATGCATCAGAAGCAGATTTACAAAAACAATATTTATTGATGTTTTATGTGTGTGCAACACTAGTGAATTTGTGCAACCAGTACCAGTCTAGTGTAGTTATTGTGACCCAGTGCAAATATTTAAGTCAACATTATAGAGACATTGCTAGCAGCAGAAACCAGGAGCAGCAGAACGACATTTGTGGAACTTTGTTGGTGCAATTTGTGAAGTGTGCAATTTATGTTTTCAAAAACTCATAATATTTATAACGTCAGAAGCAGATACAAAAACAATACAATTTGATCAAGTTTACGCTTGCAGTGCAACATTTGTGAATTTGTGCAACCAGTTAGTACCAGTACAGTGTATTTATTTGTGTAACAGTGCAAAGAGAGCTTGCTAGTAGCAGAAGACAGGAGTAGGAGATCGACGATTGTGGAAATTTGTTGGTGCAATTTATGTTGAAAGTACATGCAATTGATGTTTTGTGTAACCACCACCAGTACAGTGTACATATAGTTAGCTTATTGTGAGATAGTGCTATCATCGTTTCATATAAACAGTGTACCATATCTAAGTTATCATCAGTAGTAACTTAGTAAGAGCAGTTACAGAAGTTGTGTAATTGGGATATTTGCGTATCAGCAACGTATATCATATCAGTGATTCAGTGGTGTTCATGTACAAACCTCATCGCAAAGGAAAGTGAGGACGACTCTTCGCAGCAGAGGACAAGAACAGAGGAGAGCTCAGCAGAAAGTGAGGAAGTATTGTGCTCCATTGGTGAACTGGTACAGGCAGTGAGCTTTGTGTTTTTTGTAGTGCATACAGTGCACTGAACACGTTTCAGAAGGTGTACATTGTAGTAGACCATCAGCCAGAGGGTAGTGAAATCTTCCCACAAAATTCTGTGGAAAAGATCGGAGTACATGTATGGTGGTTTGCAGATAGTAATATCAGAAGAAGAGGAGGTGAGTGAGTAGTGTTTTTGTAGTGCATTCAGTGCACTGAACACATTTCAGAAGGTGTACATTGTAGTAGACCATCAGCCAGAGGGTAGTGAAATCTTCCCGCAAAATTCTGTGGAAAAGATCAGTGTATGGTGGTTTGCAGATAGTCATACCAGAAGAAGAGGAGGTGAGTGAGTAGTGGATCTTGTGCATGTAACCCTTGGAGAGTGGTACAGTACTGCACTCAGTAGAAAGTAGTGCATTAGGGCCGTGCATTGAGTAGAAGTGAATTGTAGAGGTTACAGAGCTGTATTTGGGGTAAGACTTAATTCAGCGGCAGTACAACATCTACAGCAGAGCAAGTATTGCAGTGCTTTGGTTTCTTGTGTGGTGAGTATAGCGACTCTATATGAATCACAGCAGACAGTTATCAGCTACCGTGGATAGCTTGTACTTGGAAACTCAGTTTAAGGACAATGGGGACACAGTCTCTTTATGGTGACCAGTATTGTGGAGTGTGTGAAAGAAGATTGACAAAAACAAAAATTCAGTGCCAGGATTGTAAACAATGGCAGCATATCAAGTGTGCGGGCATTTCGCTTCACGACTTTCGTCAGATGTCAGCAAACAAAATGGATTGGTATTGTACAGACTGTATGGCACCATGCACCATGTGTGCGAACCCAGTGTTGAACGGACAGAAAGCTCTTGAATGTGACAAATGTATGGGATGGACACATGCCCATTGTGGTGATGTGCACGAGGATGATTACAACAAGATAGAGTTGGAACAGGAAATACAGTGGATGTGCCCAGCATGCGATATTGTCAACTTTTCACTGTCAGATTTGGACAGCACAAAATCAACAACCTCAGAAGCAGAAGAAGTTACAGAGCAGAGGAAGAAAAAGGTGAAGCCAGTGTTGAGAAACAGTTTGAAATTAATATCAATTAATTACCAGAGCATTAACAACAAGAAGGCAGACCTTGAAGTATTAATACACCAGACAAGTCCAGACCTAATAGCAGGCAACGAAACATGGTTGGACCCCAGTATCCCCGACTCGGAGATCACACCAGAAGGTTACCATGTCCATCGTAAAGACAGAAAAGGTGATCCTCATGGAGGAGTACTCCTATTCTACCGTAGTGACCTGAATGTCAACAGAAGAGCTGAGTTGGAGGATCAGGTGAAATTTTATGGTGTCAACTAGATATAACAAGCAGGCGGCCTCTACTGATTGGGACGGTGTACAAAAGAGATCACAGTGACATCGAGACAGTAGAAAAATTAGAGAACTCGCTGCAAAAAATCAATGCCAAGTCCAAGATCAGTGACATTATCATAACAGGAGACTTCAACCAGCCGAACATATGTTGGGAAGGCCCAAATGTCATCGCAAACCACATTTATTCAAAGGCAACAGCAGAAAAGCTTCTTGGCATTATACAAGATAATGGCCTAGAACAGTTCGTAGATAAACCAACCAGAGGAGACAACATTCTGGACCTGGTGCTAACCAATAATACAAGTATCATCAATGAGGTATCAGTGGAAGTTGGTTTAGGTGACCATCATAGAGTGGATGTCCAACTAAACCTGATAGTCAAGAGAAAAGGAGCACCATCTCGATTGGTATATCAGAGGAACAAAGCTGACCAAGATAAAATCAAGAAAGAACTCACAGACCTTCAACAAAAGTATGAGGAAAAGGCGGAAAATTCAGTTCAAGAAAAGTGGGACTACCTGGAGAGTGAACTTAAAAGAATAATGCAAGATCACATCCCCACCAAGAGGAGTAAAAACAGGAGGCAATTACCTTGGTTCAACAGAACCATGAGGAGACTTACAAGGAAAAAGCAGAGGCTTTATAATAAGGCGAAGATAACCCATAAAGACAGTGACTGGAAGGCCTACAGAGAGTGTTGTCATATGACAAGGAGAGCCTTAAATAAGGCCAGGCGTGATTTTATCAGAGACAAACTCACCAGTGACATGACGGACGACCCGAAAGCATTTTGGTCCTTCATAAACAAACTCAAGAAAGAGTCTGTGGGAATTGGCGATCTGAAAGATGGCAATAAGATCATAACAGATGACAGGGAAAAGGCAGAAGTTCTGAATAAACAGTTCACTGGAGTCTTTACCCAAGAAGACAAAACCAATATTCCTAGACTTGATGGCGAACCAACGCCCTCCATCGCACAGTTGATTATCACTGAAAATGGGGTACTCAAGCAACTGCAGGAGCTGAAAGACAACAAAGCACCGGGCCCAGATGGGTTATGCCCCTGGTTTCTGAAGATGGTAGCAGTAGAGTTAACACCAATGCTGACTGATGTATTTCAGACCTCAATCAATGAAGGCTTTGTACCAAGGCAGTGGAGAGAGGCCAACGTGTGTGGGATTTATAAAAAAGGTCCGAAGACTGAGGCGAGCAACTACCGACCGGTATCTCTGACCAGTGTGGTATGCAAGGTGCTTGAGCACATAGTCCACTCTCATGTGATGAAACATCTGGAACACCATGAAGTCCTGGTTGACAACCAACATGGATTTAGGTCAAAGCACTCCACCGAGACTCAACTGATCCTAACAATAGATGACATAGCCAAGAGCCTGGAGAAAGGTGAAACCATCCATATGGCAATACTGGACTTTGCCAAAGCTTTTGACAAAGTGCCTCATGAGAGATTGTTAGGAAAGCTAGAGCACTACGGAATAAGGGTTCCATCTTGCAGTGGATCAGACACTTTCTAACTGAGCGCACTCAGAAAGTAGTGTGCAATGGTGCTGAATCAAGACCAAAGAGAGTTACATCCAGTGTACCACAAGGCACGGTCACAGGCCCACTACAGTTCCTCATATATATCAACGATCTACCAAGCAAATTACACAACAAAGCTCGTCTGTTTGCGGACGATTGTGTGGTATATGCATCTGGAAATACAGAAGAGGAGCTTGCAACTTTGCAGGCAGATCTCAAACTCCTTGAAGAATGGCAGAGCAACTGGGCCATGGAATTCAATGCATCCAAGTGCTACATCATGAAGTTCACAAACAGAAAGCAACCTCCAGACCTGAGCTACAAATTCTGTAACCAACAACTTGAGGAAGTACAATCAAATCCGTATCTGGGAGTGGAGTTTGACAATAAACTCAGTTGGGATGTACACATAGACAAGACAGTCAGCAAGGCAAACAGAGTGCTGGGAGTACTAAGGAGGAACTTGTGGTTTTGTCCCCTAGCAGTAAAGGAAACAGCGTACAAAACACTTGTTAGACCCATCCTTGAATATGGTAGCTGTGCATGGGATCCATTCAAAAGAAACATGTCAATCGGGTCGAGGGAGTGCAGAGAAAGGCAGCCAGATTCTGCAAAGGTGACTTCAAACAAAAGAGTAGCGTGACTCAGATGTTGAAGGACTTGGAATGGGAGTCCCTGGAAGTCAGAAGGCAGAAAGCAAGAATGACTATGACGTACAAGACCATCAACGGGCTAGTCGGAATTAAGGCAGAACAACACTTCCAAAAGGCGGAGACCACAGGGGTGGCAACACGGAACAGAAGTAGCACAAACCTTCATCAAATGTACCCAACAAAGGATGTGTATAAACACTCCTTTTTCCCAAGAGCATCACGGGAATGGAACAGTCTGGACTCAGAAACCAGGGAAGCCAAGTCATTAGACATCTTCAAAAGCAGAATGTACAAATTGGGAACCAAAGAAACTGAAGTTACCAAGACAAGCAAAGAAACCAAGGCAACTGAAGTAACAAGCAAAGAAGAAACTAAAGCAACTGAAGTAACCAAGACAAGACAAACAGAAACCAAAGCAACTGAAGTAACCAAAACAAGCAAAGAAGCCAAAGCAACTGAAGTAACAAGCAAAGAAGAAACCAAAGCAACTGAAGTAACCAAAACAAGCAAAGAAGCCAAAGCAACTGAAGTAACAAGCAAAGAAGAAACCAAAGCAACTGAAGTAACCAAGACAAGCAAAGAAACCAAAGCAACTGAAGTAACAAGCAAAGAAGAAACCAAAGCAACTGAAGTAACCAAGACAAGCAAAGAAACCAAAGCAACTGAAGTAACAAGCAAAGAAGAAACCAAAGCAACTGATGTAACCAAGACAAGCAAAGAAACCAAAGCAACTGAAGTAACAAACAAAGAAGAAACCAAAGAAACTGAAGTAACCAAGACAAACCAAACTGAAACCAAAGCAACCAAGAAAAGTGAAGACTCCGAAAACAGAACAAACATCTAGTAAGAATCGTGTATCTCTGACAGTCCAATTCCTCTGAAACCTTTGCAAAGTTGGCGAACATACAGCAATTAGTCTGAGTATGCCGACTCAACCGAAGAAGAAGAAGAAGAAGAAGAAGAAGTAAAGTTAACATGATTATAAATACTAGTTTGCGTCCCGGTTTGCGTCCGCGTCCTGGTATGTGCAAGTTACATGTACATGTACTCTGTGTCTAGTTCTTCTACACGAATTCCCTTCTACACAGCCAATATACGCAGTATGAATTACATTGCCAAGAATGATTGCAGTACATGTAATTGCACGTAGCAATTTGAATAGTGTAGTAAACCGAGGTAAGTAAGCTCCACATCACAAGTTAATTGTTACTAAATAAATTCTTTACAGTAACAAACTATTCTGTTGGTCGCAAAACCGGGCATGAACCGGCTGACAATAGCACTGGAATGAAAACAACATTCGCATTCACTGAACTCTGGAGTGTATCACAAGCTATCACGCTATGTTTGTTTGTTTGTTTAAACGGTCGCTCCGTGCGGAGACACGCTTGGGTCCTGATGGGACCAGGCTCAAACAAAATGCGATAAGTTGTTTTCACTCCAACGCATGAATGGATGTGATGTGGCCCGACCAAGAGAATAAATTTAATATCAGTATATTTAACAGGGGAACACAGGGTCCATTTCATTAAACTTTAAAAGCTTCGTAAATCTCAAAATCCTTTGTAACGTATGATGAGTCGTAGGTTCCATTTCATATAACCTACGACCAGTACCCTTCGTAAGGATTTACTACAGGGACCCTTCGTAAGTTAATGGGTATTCGTAACTTAATGAATACCCACTACTAGACATAACATTACGAAGGATCTCTGTAAAATCCATATTACTTACAAAGGGTACTGTTCTTAAGTTTAGTGAAATTGAACTTACAACTTGGTTACAAACGATGGTTGGTTACAAAATAAAAGTTTAGTGAAATGGGAATGTTAAAACAAGTCACAGTGACTGGCATGTCAGCATCGATCAGAATCGCAAGCACTCAGACCCAGCAACCCTACATGGAAATTTAGCCTGAAACTTCATGACCTTTTCTTTCCTATATCCTCACATAAAGGCCCTGAATGCCACTAATAGAACAAGTGGGACACCTTCCTACACATCAGTGATATGCGCAAAGGGGGTCCCCCACTATTCAGGGGAAATCAAATTACCAATTATGGCGAGCGAAGGAGCCAAAATTTGAGCCTTCAGGGAAATTGAGACCCGCCCCCTCACTTTTGAAAAGCTGCGTACACCACTGCTGCACATGTCTGCATTGAGATTACGGCAAACCGTTGCTCATTAATTTGTGATTGAGCCAGTCTCTAGGAAGGGACTACAATTTTGGTCACCTTACACCTTGAAATGTGCTCAAAATTTACACTGATGTAAAGAAAATGATTTCTTTATTTGTTAACTTCATGGAAATTAAGTTGTGAATATGTTAAAAATTTATTTTTCTGTGTGCCTCTTCTGGCTGTGGTGTACACCTCACACCTTTGTGTGGAGAATGTCAGTGGAAATTGGAGCTAAGAAGGCATGAGTACTGGTACCTCTAAACTGCTTTGAAATGGATTTCAAATGTCGCTAACAGTGGCATTTTCATAATCACTTGCACCATTTTGCCAATGTTTGCCACCAGCAGTAATTTGTCTCCCAGAATATTGTTGTATCCCAGTGTATCATTTTCAATTTGCAGTAAAAACTTGTTCGATGTGAAACAATAAAAAATATTTTATTGTATTTCTTTTTAAATTTACAGGTTGGTGTGGTAAGCCAAAAGATTGACCAAGCCTTGGAAACTGATAACTCATCAGGCAACTGGTAGTCAGCAATATAAGGAACCACATTTAGCATAATTATTGAGATTGAAACCAAGTCTATGTACTGGTGTACTACAGTGCATTGTGGCAACAAGCACTCGACAAGTAACTTTTAGATTTTACATTCCAATTTAGAACTTAAATCTAAGCAGTGGACTGTGGCAACAAGAGTTTAAGGATTAATAATATGAAGCTCAGTTACACTACCTGATTCCTATTGGGCCACCTGCACAGGTGCACCATCGCCGAGGCACATGTACTTGGCTGGTACTGTGCAGTACCAGGTGAGTACCAGTACAGTACCACTGCTGATGGATTCTGTGCAGTGGCAGTATTGGTACTGTGTAGGTACTCTATGTGTACCAGCCTGGTACCTTGGTGATAGTGTACCTGTGCAGGCCCGGTGCAGGTGGCCGAAATAGGAATCTTGTAGTGATAGATTGGATAGACAGCTGAGAACATCATGCTTATATTTAGGCTTTGGTTGAGCCATTTGTTCTCGGTTTAAAAAACCAAGAACAGTCATATTATGATTCAATTTAGCCTCGGTTCGAGGTGTCTGGGCTCTGTGATGGTATTTTTTTTGTTTAATTTTTTTCCTATTTTTTTCTTTCTTTTTTGCTTCTCGATTTATTTTTTTTTTTTATGCATGTGTTTTCATATCCTGATAATCCTGTCCACCCACCTCTGATCTGTACATGATAATATCAGATTACTACCTCTCTTCGTTATTATGGTTCTGAGAAAATAACCAGAGAAAATTGCTGATTCCAACCAGTTTTTATGTCTTAATCACAACACTAAGTTCTCAGTGTATTGTAGGCTCCTTCTAATTATTTCTTGCTGCCCTAGACGGCAAGAAATAATTAGAAGTCTAGGGCGGCAAGAAATAATTAGAAGGAGCCTACAATACATTAATAAGAAAATAAATCGAGAAGCAAAAAAAATGAGGAAAAAGTAGAAAAAAAAAACACCATCCCAGAGCCCAGATGCCTCAAACTGAGGCTAGATACAACCTAATTAGTGGTCCTCCATATGATCCCCCAATTAGTGCCCCACACCGACATTGGCTGGCTAATAATTATTTGATGCAGCAGAGATATTAAAATAAATACACAGGATCGATACACATGAATTGCTATGCACGATTTTGATATCAGACAAAAATCTTCGGATACCGGGTTGGAAAATGATGAATATCTCCCGTAAATGATTTTTTTCTCAAGAAACCAGATGTGGTCTCATACACTTGAAAATACGTGTTGAACAGATATGATAGTCGTTAGTTTGCGCTTTGAGAGAGTAGCTTGCATCTTGAGCTGAAAAAGTGACCAAAATTCAAGATTTTAAATAGCGCAGCGTAGAACCTTGTGGAGGTAGTCTCAGGCCAGACTATATGTGGCTATCACGAACATACAGGATCGACGAGTGTCAGACCGACTGACACAAACTGGCTGTGTAGGAGACTATCGATTAGCCTTAGTCGGATGTCCTTCAGCCCACTATGCATTTAAAAACTATTAAACAGGTGGGAATACAATGGCCATCCGTGGCTGTGGATTCAACCTACCATGGCATTTTCTGCCATGAAGATATCGGGCCGATGACACTGTGCCCCAAACTGTGAACTCTTTGACTCAAAGGTGCAATTTCAAACCCAATTCACCCATAGAGGTAGGTCGAGTGCAGATCTGTCGGAACACACTTTTCAATACGGAATAAATGCCGGGAATAAATGCTATCCTCATCGTGACATCATCCAAGCAGCAAATTTCATTTCCCATTGAAGTGTTATCCAACGGATCTGCAGTCGATGATTCTGCATAGCACCGTTCCACTATATGCAAGGAGAGCCTTAATCTGACAGCATACATGAATGGGAATTGAACCAGTCATATTACATTGTGTAATGTTACGTAATATTTCCCATTTGTGTCAATTGCCAGTTTGAGGTTCTCCTTGCATATGACAGGACTGTGCAATGGGTGAATAGTGCCACTTCAAATTCAGTGCACCTTCAGCATGTACCGGTAATTGGTACAAAACATAACAGCTGGCCATCGTTACATCTGTGTACAGCTCAAGTTATTTCTATTGTCAAGTATTTTGAAATACTCCCAGCTAACTCAAGTCATGTGGCAATAGATGGCCTTGTGATCAGCAAACTGAGTTGGTTCCACATGAAATGTATAATTTCCACCTGTTGTTAGGAAAATCATTTACTTCATTTAAAAAAGGTTTCAAGATCTTTCATTTGAATCATTTCACTTCTGTGTGGTTTCATAAGGCTGAACACATTTTTTTCTGTGTTTCCGGTAACATTAGTGTTGGAATTAACACTCTGCGGTTGGCCAAATATTTTATTTTATGAGAAGATTTTGAATTATGAACACATGCTGTTGCAAAAAAAAATGGGTTGATCTGCAAAACAAAAATGCAAATGGACAATGGACATTAAAGATGAGAGAAGAATGACTACAATCAAGACTTAGTAGAACAATGCTATATAAAAAGAACATTTTATTAAACCTCTTTACATGGTATCAAAAGATTTACTTTACATTATTGAAGGGAAATTTGGTAACTTTAACACACAATTACTGGTATTACAGATGATGTTAACAATCACGACTTTGTATATGTGTAAAAATGAAAATAAATAATATTAAATTAAAAACATAATCATTTGCTTTGCTTGAATTTACTTCAGTGTTGCATTTGGGTAGGAATAAAAATTGTAAGAAGACAGGTAAATAGCATATAAACAATGGTATCAGACTCTGCATATTTCAGTAGCAGAGAAGATAGTTTGCCAATTTTTTTCTTTGCTGATTATTGCTGTATGGAACCTTGAAATTTGAAAATTCCAGTCAAAATTAAAAATAGCTCAAATTCTAAACACAAAATGGAGATGCATAATTTGACCTACCTGGGGCTTTCATTCCAGTTTTATGTGTATGAGCACAAAAGAAAAGGACCAAGGTTAAATGTAAATGTAAACAAATTAAAATTGTTTCAAATTGTCATTTGGTATTTTTGAAATGAGAAATTTGGCAAAAACAAAGAAAACAGCAGTAATTCTGGAGCCCTTTACCATAGTTTTGTTCTCCAGGAACACAATCATTTCTGTAAATATTTTTCAGTTCAGTTTTTGTTCACAATTAATTATTGTGCAGATCAAACCTTTAATTTATCATTGGAGTTCTTTTGAAGCATCAAACAGTGAAATGGTGCAATGTCTCATAAATTAGTCACAAAGTTAGCCATTTTTTCTTAACTGCTGGAACCTAAATCCAAACGACTAATCATGTTATAGTGCTATGTGAGAAGTTTGTGACAAATCCGTAGGTTGAACAATCCATTGAGCTCCATTGAATAACCAACAAGAATGGTTCCCTCCGTTGATTCAAAAATCAATTGTTTCCTATGTCCATGGTATAGCCATCACAAGGTCCATTTTCCAAACCATCATGCATACTTCCTATAAAAAAAACAAGACAATAATAACAATAATTTTACATAACAAAAATTGAAAAGAAAACATTTTTAATACATTATCATCTCCATAAATTTAACTCCAAAAAAATAAATTGACTGGAGATAAATTAATTTATCATCGACATTTATCTTGAGATGATTTAATATAATTTATTATTTTCAGAAAAACGGTTTGGAGATGATGTATTTTCTTGAGATAATTTGTTATCTTGAGATTTATCAATTAAACTTATCTCAAAATAATTTCTCGAGACATTTATCTCCAGATAAAAGATAACAAATTATCTTTAAATAATAAATTATTTTGAGATAAGTTATCTTATAACTTATTATTTCAAGATAATTTATCTCAAGATTATTTCAACATATTTATCTCCGGATAAAAAGATTTTGAGATGTATTTTTTAGTGACTTATCTCAAGATAATTTGTTATCAATTATCTCAAGATGATTGATTATCTTGAGATATTTATCTCTGGACAAAAAGAGATGTTTTTATGGAGATATTTATCTTGAGATAATTGTCTCAGGATAGTGGATTATCTCAGAATAGTTGATTTTCTCAGGATAATCAATTCTGAGATAATCAATTATTCTGAGATAATCAATTATCCTGAGACAATTATCTTGTGATAAATATATGGAAATAATAAAATATCTCAAGATAAATATATCCATAATCTTTTTGTCCAGAGATAAATATCGAGATAATAAATTATCTTGTCCAAAAATAATAAATTATATTGAGAAAATACATTATCTTAAGATGTTTTTTAGCTGGAGATCATAAATTATCTTGATAGTAAATTAGCTTGAGATAAATATCTCCATGAAAACATCTCTATCATTTTGTCCAGAGATAAATATCTCGAGATAATAAATTATCTTGATGAAAAATAATAAATTATCTTGAGAAAATACATTATCTCAAGATGTTTTTTTATCTGGAGATCATAAATTATCTTGATAGTAAATTATCTTGATCATAAATTATCTTAGGATAATTATCTTGAGATAATCAATTATCTCAGGATAATTGATTATCTCAGGATAATTGATTATCTCAGGATAATTGATTACCTCAGGATAATTGATTATCTCAGGATAATTGATTATCTCAGGATAATTGATTATCTCAGGATAATTGATTATCTCAGGATATTTGCTTGCTATTCAAAGACAAGATTCCTCATCCTGCTTGGAAGTCGATGGACAGCGACTTGGGAAATTCCCTGAGGTATGGGGCCAGGAGATGGTCAGGGGCAACTTCCCATTCAAAAATGCCCTGCCCTGCTCTACATAAGTCGGCGAGGCATAATAGTCCATTTGAATTACTCAAAAGAGTGATGTTTTTACATGCATTTAAAAGCTGTAAAGCTTACTACAAAAAAACATTAAAGTGCAAAGTATACGGACGTCTCTCTCTCTCTAGAGGAGAGATACATAATACAATATACATGTCCAGATCACTAGCTAGTAGAGGATTACGGTTAGGTGCTGTGCAATAATTGAGCCCTGGGGAGGGTAAAATTGTGGGGGGTGGGGGGGCAAGACATTTTGGCGTGCCGAAAGGGGGGCAAGTAATTTTGGTAAGCCGAGAGGGGGGCCAAGCAATTTTTGGCACATTCACGGGGCATTCAAAGTTTGAAAATTGTGATCCCAAGGGGGGGGGGCAAAGATTTTTTGGCGGGCCAAGAGGGGGCAGGGGCAAGCGATTTTTGGCGGGCTGAGAGGGGGGCAAGCGATTTTTGGTGAGCCGTTTGGGGGCTCATAATTATTGCACAGCCCTTATTGTTCCAGCTACCCGTACTACAATTACCATGGCCGGGGGGTCAGCATGGTCAGTGTTTTATAATCCCTGGGTTTAATATACACTGACACTACAGACAGTGACGCTGTCTTTATAATAGATGGATGATTATTGTAGACTGATTATTTTATAGACATTGTGCACTGATCAGTGTCATAGCATGCATTGCATTGGATGTGCTTAGACTTGCTTGCCAGTCCTATATACGCCGTACCTGTGTATATTAATAGATGTGCTCACTCACTATTTTAAGCTTTCAGCATCAGACAGTGCATCATATGACCCTACGAAAACAGTGAGCTCGACTAATTATTCCGTACACTCACCTCAAATTTAAAATTATGCTCAAGTTGTCATCACGTTTGTAAACAGAGCTGTCTTTGTTTTTTTGTAAACAGAAGTACTGACTTCTCCGTGACTTTGTTATTGTACATCAACAAAAACATGAATCTCGCCGTAAACACACCACTTTCCTAAAATTTGTGAGTAAGTCTGTATATAATCACGTGATAAGGATATCGGGAACAAGGAACAACATTTATTTTCATTTTAGACTTTTTATAGTCTATATTTTCTTCATTTCAGCTTAATTTAGCAGTTGTCATGGTTGTGTGCAAATTCCTATTACTATTAGATACGTTGTAATAAAACATGATTTTAAACATTTGTATATTACTTTTCTCTGAGGGCTTGCAGCAAAATTGATATTTTATTTTCCTTGGTATGGGTTTGTGGCTAGTAGTCAGGTAATGATGATGATATGATATGGGCGGCCATTCATGTATAAATAAACGGTTCATACAAAGACAAAATCATATGAAAACCAACAAGGAATTAAGAATAGACCATTAAATTTAACGTTAAACGACCACATACTTTAGTAAAACAACAAGAATAAGGCGCTTCGGCCAGATGACACGACGCGACGACGAGATGAAACAACGAAACGACGACGAAACAACGAAACGACGACTAATGTAAATTAAACGATAGAGGGCGCTATTAGTCTAAACAACGACGCAACGACGAGACCAATATCGAAACGACGACTAATATAAACGACAGACATAATCTGTGGACAGACTAAGCATGTCTTTCTGTACATGATAATGCAGGGATTGACATGTAGGTCTGGCATTAAATGCTGAGCATGGATAAGCGACTTATGTGTCTTATTTACTATAGGCCTAAATATTGGCATAGGTCTATCATTCGTAATCATTAATACAGTGGCGTAACTCCTATGGGCTCTGGGGGGGCGTGCCCCCGGGCACCTGGGCTAAGGGGCACCCAAGCCTGGATAGCCTTTGACACGATAGTACTTTGTTATAGGAAAGAAGTGGAAGCCTTTACCCACCATGCATTGAATTACTCTTCACCCTTCAACACAAAATTTTTCGCGCGCTTCGCGCGCATTGCAACATATAAATCGTCATTTTAAAGACCTAAATTCAACTTGATTAAATACCAAATTAGTGGTATTTATGCACATTTTCGCGCGCCCGCACGCAATTGCTTTAGGAAGAGGGGTATTTTGTATTCTTGCCCCTGGGCGCCATTTGCTACGTCACTGACGAGTCTCCAAAGTAAAGACATTAGAGAATATGAAAACATTTTGTTTTATTAACATGAACTGCATTGAAACATGATATAGGCCTAAATTTAATCTGAAACACTTCGTAAGTTATTCGGTAGGTCTATGGCTTTCAATACTAAAATTGATTATTGTTGGTCAGGGGCACCCGAACTACTTTCGCCCCCGGGCACCCTGACCCAAAGTTACGCCACTGCATTAATAAAAACTTGCCCCCCCCCCCCGATCAAACGTAAACCTCCCCATTGAAATACACACAAAAATAAAGAAAAATACTCATCTACATTTTGACAATTCTGTTTCTATCCTACAATATTTTATAAGTATATTGGCTTTCCTTAGACCACGTCACCACTTCCATACTTAAACATAAATGAGCATAATCATTGAAAATGTATGAAATTGTGATTAACTTTTATAAACATTTAAAAGCAATGGTAAAAACTGGATTGTAATCATTGTTGTAAGCATTGAAGTTTAAGTTCATAAAAAAGTATTTTATTAGTAAATCGCTGAATGATAGCAGGATTATGATGATGATATTCGATACATATTATGATAAATTATTTCATAATTATTAATACATGATTCTATCGCCAACATTGCAACACCCTGAGTTCTGTATGCAACATATTGGTTGGGTCAGGGTCATATTACTATTTTTAGTATGTGCAAATGTATTAACCATAGACTCTGAAGACATGAGATGACCCTGGGACTGGAGTTACAATGTATGGGGAGCAAACGTCGCTAGAATAATCCGATAGAAAAATCATGATCAAAATCACGGTTCTGCAATGCGTTTTCTCTTGGCTTGCCAAGTTGCTATCAATCCTGATTAGCTATACTTGTGGGTTTTGTGTATAGTGTATTTAAAATTCGATTTTGTTCTTACTACCACACAGAGCAGATATCATGGTTACTATTAGTAGGCCCCGGGAGTAGGCCTATAGTTTTATTCAGAATTGTCTTATTGAAATAAAGAATAAATCCCTACAAATTATATTTATTAATTATTTCATTAGTTTATAAGTAAATTAGTTAATAAATATTAATTAATTAATTAATTAATTAATTAATTAATTAATTAATTAATTAATTAATTAATTAATTAATTAATTAATTAATTAATTAATTAATCATTCATTCATTCATCCAATCATTCATTCATTCATTCATTCATTCATTCATTCATTCATTCATTCATTCATTCATTCGATGAATCAAACATTTTTGGTGGGTATGTTCCCCCGGAATTTTGAGGTCTTTGGGAGCTGACGGCCTACCGGTAAAAGGGTGTCTTTTGGATGGTCATTTGTGTTGAGTGGTCCTATGACCACAAAGAAAAGGGACCTCAGGGGCCCGTAAAAGGTTAAGAAAAGATACTTATAATTAAGGCATATTTATATTTTCTTTGCTTTATATACGGGCCAACAAAGGTCTCTTTTCTTGTCCATTAGGCCTAAGGTATGTCTTTTTTGCTTTTTACAGGCCCTCCGAGGTCTCTTTTTATCTTTTCTTTGCTTATTAAGCTTTTTATATATTCACTAAGGTCTCTTTTCCTTCCTTTACGGGCCTATGGTATCTTTTCTTTGCTTTTTACGGGCCCACTACGGTCTCTTGCCTTTACGGGTCCATTTTAAGGTCTGTTTTCTTTGCTCTTTTATGGCCCAAAAAGGAAACAAAAGTACCATAGCGGGTCCGTAAAAAACAAAGAAAAGAGACGTGGATTTAAATATAAAAAGGTAGCATTTGAAGCACACACTCTAATAAATATTTCACTTGAATTTATACTGTTTGCTTTTGCCAAAATGATCATCCTCGATATAATGAAATCTTCGAGAAATCAGGGGCTTAATCGTGGGAACACAAATTGCAAATTTTCGCGCGCATTGTGCCCTTCAGTTTATTATTTCAGCATTTACCTTCAAATTGGCTTTTTTTTTTGTTAAGAGAAACTTAATATGGGAGCAAAATTCCACTTTCAAATTGCAAATTTGTGCGCGCATCGCATGCATTTATCCCCTTCAATGTTCTTATTTGATTATTGGCAGCTATAACATGCTGCTTTTGCTCCGCTTCAATGCATATGTTTAAGGATTTTATAACCTCTCTCCCCCATGTCACAAAGAAATTTACGCCACTGCTACCCCTCCCCCACATACACAAATTAACGCTAATTAGCACGTACTAGCTCAATTAGCAAAATTTGAGCTAATACAGATATTAGCGCTAGTAACGCTAATTTAGCGATAAGCGCTACTTCATCATTTCATTTCGACGTCTCCGGCAAGATGACCGAGTGAGAAGGGCGCAATTAGCGTGATGTAGCGGGTTTTTTTAAATGTCCGAAACAGCCTTTTAAATTAGTCCAAAAACTGCCCTAATTATGCAACGCTAATAATCGCTAATTAGCGATAAGGACAAATTAGTACATATTCGCTAATAAGTAAATGTGGCTACTTAGCGCGCTAAAAGTGCAATTACCGCTTATTACGCACGCTCAAAAATGATCGATAATTAGCACATACTATAGCTACAATCTATAGTACACTCTGTCGAAAAAAGTACACTCTGTCGAAATTCCTTAGGATTCTTAGGAATTTCTTAGGATCATGGAACCGGAAATGACGTATCCGCGTATATATTGTGCTTGGGAACAAACATGACATCTACAACAATGACAATGATCCCATGCGGGTATTTTTTTGGGGGGGCTTTGGGGCGCGAGCCCCGGGGTAAAAGCAGGGGGCGGCCAAAACGAAGGGGCGGCGGAAGAAAAAAGGGGCGGCAAAAAGAGGGGCGGCGGAAGAAGAAGGAGCAAAAAGATGGGCGGCGTCAGAAGAAGGGGCGGCAAAAAGAATTAGTAAAGAAAAAGGGCCGAAAATATTTGAAATGTGTTGCTTTAAGGGCGCTAGCGCCTATAATCCTTTTTTTTTTTTTTTTTCTCTTCACTTTTTCAAACCACCGAAAAAAAAAATTTGGGTCAACCTTTTTGGGCTGTTGAGGAAGGGGCGGCAAAATTGAGGTTTTTCAGCCCAACGGGGTAGGAGCGCCCACGGTACGCCACTGTTTCCCCTCTCCCCATCAACACATTTGGAATCTCAAGACATTAGCATTTCTCAACATTGTCACAGTTTTCCGTTATTTATACGCAAGCGTTCAAAGACTTATTTCGGGGATTATAGTTAACAAATTTTGCGCTACTCACCAATTTACGCTAATCAAAATTAAACTACTTAAAATTGTTCAAATTAACGCTACTAGCACAATTAATTATCAAAGCGCCAATTCACAACAAACAATGGGCTATTCCAGAAAATAAGCGCTCACCCCCTATAGAGGAGTTCGGATATCCGAACTTTTTCCATCCATCCAAGCTCCGGAAATCCGGACTTTTCAAACAGAGGAGTTCGGATATCCAGACTTTTTCTGTCCATCCAAGCTCCGGAAATCCGGACTTTTCAAACATTTTCCCTCGATAGGGCCGCGCTCGACCTATAGAGGAGTTCGGATATCCGGACTTTTTCCATCCATCCAAGCCCTGGAAATCCGGACTTTTCAAACAGAGGAGTTCGGATATCCAGACTTTTTCTGTCCATCCAAGCTCTGGAAATCCGGACTTTTCAAACTTTTCCCCTCCATAGTGCCGCGTTCAACCTATAGCCTAGAGGAGTTCGGATATCCAGTCTTTTTCTATGCATACAAGCTCCGGAAATCCGGACTTTTCAGACATTTCCCCCTCATAGCCATACGCTCGACCTAAAGAGGAGTTCGGATATCCAGACTTTTTCTGTCCATCATCCAAGCTCCAGAATTGAGTCTGGACTCAGGTTTTTTTGTCGGATTCGGACTCCGACACAAACAGACTTGGATAGACTCACACTCGGACATATGGGGGCAGTCATTTTCATATGAAAAGGTTTGACTACAAAATAAATAAATGCATCTATCACAGTTTCCACCTTGATACACCCGAGCACACAGAAATGTCCAAACACGGCGAGCACTTTGATCATTTTGGAGCACTTTGCAGGTGGTCAGGTCAAATTTTATCTGGGTTCAAATCTTAATTTCATTTTCTGGATATCTGTAAGGGGTGTGGGGCTCAAACTCAGTGACAACAAATCTCATGACCAGGGGAACATTTGGCAGGGGTCAGGTCAAAGGTCATGCAGAGGTCAAATCTTAAAAAATATTTTCTGGACATCTGTAAGGGGTGCGATGCGGGGCTCAAACTCGGTGACAACAAACTTGATGACCAGGGGATGGAACACTTTTGAAACATTTTGTAGGGGTCAGGTCAAAGGTCATCTGGATTCAAATCTTAAAATTGCATTTCCTTGATATCTGTAAGAAGTACGCGACTCAAACTCGGTGACAACAAACCTCATGACCAGGGGAACATTTTTGGAACATTTTGCAGGGGTCAGATACCTCCACAACACCAACATGTCCCAGCTAGGTTTGTGGTCTATGACCACCATTTGCCACTAGTCTGTATCTAACTTATGGGTTACAGGTTTAATATTAAAGGATATTAAAGAAAGTGAAAATTTACGATGTACAACAGGTGAAATAGGCTTAAATTCGTAGGCAACATGCATATGCACATGTATTTATTGGTGTAGCAATAAAAGCTATTTTTCAATCCGAGGGCACTTCCGCCTGATGATTCCCTGGATATGATCATCTCATTTGATAAGTCTAGAGTTGAAATGAAAAACAATTTTTTAAATGGCCTCTGAGAGATTTTTTGTCTCGTTTTCAATGAAATCAACAGTAGGCCTACAGGTAATTATTAGTTGCATTCAGGTGTCACACCCCAGCAAACACAAAAACGTTTTAAAAACGTTTTTAACAAGTTATATTTTGGCTTTTAGTTGAGATAAAAACGTTTTAATAACATTAAAATGTCGGGTTATATAAAGGTCATGAAAACGTTTTAAAACGTTTTTTGTATGAAAACATACTGCAACAATATTTTTAAAATGTTTTCAAAAATGTTATTGTAAACATTTTATGCCAAATATTTTGTCAACACTTAAATAACATTAAGTTTAAATATTTGCGCCCTGCAAACACGGAAATGTTCTTAAAATGTTTTTTTTTAAATGTTTTAATAACATTTAAATGTCGGGTTATATAAAGGTCATGAAAACGTTTTTAAAACGTTTTGCAAATATTTTGGGCAAACATTTTTCGCACAATATTTTTTCAACCCCAAAATAACATTTTGTTTAGAATGTTTTGTATCAAGTTTTCAAAAATGTTTTGGAATGTTATTAAAACGTTTTTATACCCTTTATATAACCCGACATTAAAACGTTTTCTGTAAAACATTTTTTGTTTGCTGAGCAGTAGATTATCAAAAAATGATTTTTAATGTTATGAAAACGTTTTATACCCTTAATATACCCTTTATATAACGCGACATTTTAACGTTTTCTGATAACCTTTTATAACCTTTTGCAAATGATGTCGAAAACGTTTTGTGTTTGCTGGGCTGTTATATGCCTACTATTGGGTGGCTGCATATGCAGGGGTGGCTATCAGGAGTCCGGTATGAGGGTGAGGGGGAAAGGGAAGGAAAGGAGAAAGAAAAGGCGAGGGAAAAGAAAAAGAAGGGACATGAGAGAAAGAGAGAGGGGAAGAAATAGATAAATTCGAAAACCCTGGTACCATGCAGCCTGCATGTGTCCAGTTGTTGTCTTGGTTGTTGTTTTGTACATTTTGTTGTAGTTTGTTAATTTTGTATTATTGTTTGGTTGAGTTTTTGACATGATAACTGTGTGTGTGGCGGGGTTGGGTAGCAGACATAGTATTATCTGTATTGTAAAAAGGAGTCTGGCCATAGCATTGGGATATTCTATTTGAATTCCACACCCCTCATGACAGTGGAAAACTTTGGAACTCCACTGAACCATTAGGGCCTACAGATCCAATCAATAATTGTATCCAAAATGCTGGAAAATGTTTGTAGCCTACTATAGACGAATCCAATTTCACGCATTCCTACCCCTCAATGGCGGCTGCATAGTTGGGTCCCCGTCGGCTAAATCATTTCTACACCTTAAAGGCAGCCGACGGGGTGCCATGGGTCCCCTTCCGCTCCATCTCACCTAAAATGTGAAATGGTGCGGCCTTGGAGGTATTTTAAACTGCATTCTACCACCCGTGTTACACGTAGACAAAAGAATGATGACAGTTTACAACACAAAAGAATCTAACGTCAATTTTTAAGCGGCTTTTTGTTGTTGCGGGGACCCAAAGATGGCCGACCAAATCCTGACCATGACTTGGCTCGTTGGATTCGTCTAAGTGCCCAATTGGGTGGATTAAACCCGCTTAAAATTCGATGTTAGATTCTTTTGTGTTGTAAACTGTCATCATTCTTTTGTCTACCTGTAACACGGGTGATAAAATCCAGTTTATAATACCCTTCAAGGCCGCATCATCTCACATTTTAGGTGAGATAGTTGGGTCCCCGTCGCGGCTAATGGGTGCCATTGAGGAGTAGTAATGCGATAGGCACTGAATAAGTGCTAGTTTGTACAGGATCTTCAGGGCTTCAAGCGGCCCTATGTATTTTTAAGATTCCCCATTTTTCCCTTTTTAAAGGCCCTATAATTCCTATTTTTACCCAGATTAAAAATATTTTTTTGCTGAACGTTTTTGTTATTGAGCATAAATAAATGCCTTTTTGGCACCATTTCGCACTCCAATGCATAAAATCCCAAGAGTGACCCAGCAAACACAAAACGTTTTCGACATCATTCGCAAAAGGTTATAAAAGGTTGTCAGAAAACGTTTAAATGTCGGGTTATATAAAGGGTACATTAATGGTATAAAACGTTTTCATAACATTAAATAACATTTGTTGGTAATTTACTGCACAGCAAACACAAATGTTTTACAGAAAACATTAAAATGTCGGGTTATATGAAGGGTAAAAACGTTTTAATAACATTCCAAAAACATTTGTGAAAACTTGGTACAAATCATTCTAAACAGAATGTTATTTTGGGGTTGAAAAAATATTTTGCAAAAAATGTTTGCCCAAAATATTTACAATAACGTTTTTAAATGTTATTAAAACGTTTTGTAAAAAAACATTTTAAGAACATTTCTGTGTTTGCTGGGTGCAAATATTTTAACATAATGTCATTTAAGTGTTGACAAAATATTTGGCCAAAAATGTTTGCAAAAATAGTTTACAATGACATTTCGAAAACATTTTAAAAATATTGTTGTAGTGTGTTTTCATACAAAACGTTTAAAACGATTTCATGACCTTTATATAACCCGACATTTTAATGTTATTAAAACGTTTTTACCTAAACCAAAACCCAAAATATAACTTATTTAAAACGTTTTTGTGTTTGCTGGGGATGTATCGTTCGCGAGTCCGGACTCGGACTCGAGTCCACTTTTTGTTGGACTCGGACTTGGCTCGGACTCGGACACAAAAAGACTCGGCTCGGCTCGGACTCGGACACAAAAGGTTTCAGACTCGAAGCCAAGTCCGGCCCGAGTCTAAAATGTCAAATGATTATCTAAAAATGTCAAAATAGATCTCAAATTTGTTGACTTTACTTATTTGGCCATTTTCCAAATTAATTGGGGCTGTCAAATCTGTGATCTGTCATATATCCTATATATCCACCAAATAATTATTTATTTATCTGTCACGTAGCAAAATCATATTATTGTTATTATTAATTGATAATTAATTAATGATGCATAATTTTATCAAATATTTGGACTATAAAAAATATCTAAGAGCTCTTTCATGGAACTTTCCATTCAAATTAAAATTAAAATTAAAACTAAAATTAAAATTGAAATTGAAATTGAAATTGAAATTGAAATTGAAATTGAAATTGAAATTGAAATTGAAATTGGAACTGGAAATGGAACTGGAATTGGAATTGAAATTACATGTAAATCGGTGAGGGAGGTCCTTATTATTAGTTATTGTGTTATTTTTTAACATTCGTTTCTGTGTAAAATTGCAATTGCAAAGTGTTTGTCAACACATCCATGACATTATAAAATTGGGGGAGGTCCACAAATATTTTTGTTATTTCCCTAAAGCCCTACCCCTAGCTTGAAGAAAGTATTTGCAATGTGTTTAGAAATGATAACCAAGAACTTCTTTTAAACATGTTATTTCATCATAGCAATTTTAGAAACAAAGTAAGGATGCAAATAGGAAAAATAACACAAATATTTGGAAATCTCCAAACATTGGTGAGGGCGGGGACAATATACACGTTATTTATTTTACTTGGCCTAATTATTATAATATTATTTTGGGCCATTTGCACCTAGGCTATTTCCATTAGGCCATTCACAATTGATTCCGAGTTTACTGTTCAAGATTTTAAAAATACGACGAGGTGACTTTTAATTATTAATTATTAATTATCTATTATTTTCTTTATCTAGTATTAGTTATCACAACCAATAATATCAACCCTTTTTGACTGGAGCCGGCATTTGATTATTTTATTACTATGCTTACTTTCACACACAGTAGGCCTATATAATAAAGGTGAAGTTATGCTGTTTGTTTATTCATCATTATTGTTGATATGATTCATGTTAGAAAGTAGCAAGTAAATAAAAGCAATTTTAAAGAACAAAATGCAAAATATAATAAAATAATTAAATATTTTGCCATTTTAAACGCGGGCGGTTTAATCAGTAAACTAAGAATTGATTGACGGTGAAGAGCCTTATTGGTAAATAATATAAGTCACATTTCGACCTATTTCCACTAGCTTCGACCGATTTGCTTCGACTCGACAAAATATTATTTTCAAACACCCATTTCTGAACATACATTTATTGATGATAATGATATCATGATTCATGATAGACTGGTATTTACAATTGAATATATGAATACAAAAGCCACCCAAGTCCATACTTTGGCCAAATTGAGTTAAGCATGGGAAAGTGTTGCTATACATAGGCCTATCATATATATGTTTGAAAGAACAACTCAAATTCATCCTCTGTGTCTATTGAGCATGTGAAAAATAGCATGTATGAAAGAATCAACCCAAGTCCATGATTTGAGTCTTGTAACACATTGATTGAAATCCAGTATGTATAAAAGTCCACTTGTAACATCTTCATTGCTGGAGAGTGACTTTTGAAGAAAAAAAATGGGTTTAATCAAGTAAAGTGTGTGGTTTATATTACATGGCAGAATGCTTATCAACATTATACATAACTTTGTGCTTTATTTTGTATTATCTTACTAGTGGTAATATCATTCCAACATTATTGTCTTTGTATATGATTCAAAAAACCACCCAAGTCCAGAATTTAAAATGAACCCCACGAAGTCCATGAAATGCTAACCATATTGACCAGGTAAATCTAACTGAAGGAATTAAAATGATACACAGGTTTTTTTCTCAAAATCACTTCCCATGGACTTGGGTGGGTTTTGGATTCATGTATTCAATTCACTATAGGCTTGATTGTCACTGGCAAGTTTATTTTGCATAAAACGGCATAATTGCATATGGGATTTGCAGACTAAAAAGGACGGAAGACTTCGGGAATTATTCATCCCAAGGAGTTACTATTGAGCCAAATTGATCTCATCTCCTATGGCAAAGTTCAATAACCTCCATTCAATAAATATAGCTTAAAGTTGGCCTCCAGTTAGAAAGTATGGGATTTTTTACCCCAGAGACTCAAAGGTCATTCTATGCTTGTACAAATATATTGGGTTAAAAGAACTGTGTAATTGTTTTAAACAGATCTGTTTTACCCCTGTCCCAAGGATGTCTGTGTTTACATTTATCATTTCAGAATGTCATATTGAGGAAATGTCTGATAGTGGAAAAAGAAAGGTGTTGTGTTGCACACTTTTGGAGTTAGCCAATTTACCGATCGAGGTCAATTAGACATGGAATTGTAGAAGATCAAGTTTAAAATGTTTTTGCATTGCCCACTTGCCTGGTAATACTAGTCTGATATTAATTTGTAACATTTCTATATTAGAAACATATTTGTATTTCTTTTACACAAAATGTTAAGGGCTGTGCAATAATTATGAGCCCAGGAGAGTTTAAAATGGGGGGGGTGTTTTAGCAAGCCGAAATGGAGGGGGGGGGGGGTGCAAGCCGAAGTAGTAAAGAGGAAGCACTTTCATGGGGCACCTTTTAAATAAAAAGGCTTTAAAAGGCTTTAATATCAGGGCAGAAACATTTGGGCCAAAACATGTTTCTCATCTGAGTTTTCAAAAAAATGGAGGAGCTTTGAGCTTCTAATACATGTAGTATGTGACATGTTGGCAAAACAGGATAATAATTATCCCAAATATTTAAAAATATAGTACTGTTTTTCTGGAATTGGAAATAGTCCTACCCTTCATCACTGATGTTCAAGCAATGAAAACTTCCCTCGGAAACTTCTATAAAACCCCTGTTAGCAAAAAAACTTCCTCATGGAAATTGTTCCAAACAAATTCATATGACATATTACTAGGTGTAAATAAATAATAAATAAAATATTAATGCAAAATGCAAAAAGCATAATGTCATCGTCAGTGTTGTTCGTTTCATTTCCAATATAGGCCCCTATTTATATAGAAAGTACATGTATATTAATGTACATTGCATCAGTGCAAATACTCCAGTAGGACCCAACCTTAAAAAAATCAAATTTCCCGGCTACAAGCATGCTACAAGTATGAAAGAGCTTCAGAGGTCAAATAGTGGTTGGCTCAAGGTTAAAGCATTGCAAAACAACTGCTCCCATTTCCAAAACAGGCACCTGATCAGATATATAAGGAATTTAAAAAAACCTTCAATAGTATTTTAGTAGTAGCCCATAACTTCAATAAAAAACAACACACATTTTATTAAATTTACAATCATGTTAAAATAAAAATGGAATTTGTTTAATATGTAAAAATAACGAGATATAATAGGTAAGTCCTAAACTTTTAAACCAGTAAAAAATCGACCATGTAGGCTGTAGCTAAAGTATAAATAATACAAATACTGTATTCAAGCCCCCCCCCCCTCACATTGTTGCTTTTACACAATTAGAATGTCTATCACCCCAAAACATCTTTCTTCTATTATAAAATAGACTATAGATGATCATATTGAATGCCACTCCTCAACAAGGGTTGTACCCTTGGAAATCTGAACATGTCCTACTTGTTGCTAAAAAATCAGGACATTTTCATCGTATATCTACATTGTAACGCCACTCCTATATACCCCTTGGAAATCCAGGCTTTTTGACAGTTGTCAGTTTAAAAAATCCGGAATTTTTCAACATATTTAATGTCACTCCTCTATCCCCCTTGGAACTCTGGACTTTTTTTGTACTTGCACTAAAAAATCCGGATTTTTTCAACATATTTGATGTCACTCCTCTATACCCCTTGGAAATCCGGACTTTTTTACACTTGCACTAAAAAAATCCGGATTTTTTCAACATATTTGATGTCACTCCTCTATACCCTTTGGAAATCCGGGCTTTTACCCACTTGTCACTAAAAAATCCGGATTTTTTCCTCGTATTTAATGCCACTCCTCTATACCCTTCTGTACAAAATGTAGTTGAAATTCCGTAAGTTCAGCATGAAAGTGGATAACATTTCCGGGTTATTTTCACTTTTTAATGAAGAATACGGATATCCGGGTTTTTCTTTGATTATTTGTGACCGGAAATCCAGACTTTGTAGAGAGATAAGCTTGGAAATCCGAGTTTTTCTCTCATTTTAAATTCACTCCTCTATAGGGGGTGTGCACTTATTTTCTGGAATAGCCCAATAAGAACGGATGAATTACCGTTAGTAATAATTGCTGATTTAAAACATGACCAGGCTCCCAAATTTTGCTAATCTCCCTCTAAATTCTAACACGCCGCCACTGTCGATCTTATACCTAAATCAAAAATATCTGTATTAGCTCAAATTGTGCTAATTAGCTATATAGTACGTGCTAATTAGCATTAATTTGTGTGTGGGGGGCAGCAGTGACGTAACTTTCTTTGTGACAAGGGGGAGGGAGGTTGGTGTAAAAATCCTTGAACATAATTATGCATTGAAGCGGAGTGAAAGCAGCAGTTTAGCTGCCAATAAGAACATTGAAGGAGATAAATGCGCGGGAAGCGCCCAAATTTGCAATTTGAAAGTGGCATTTTGCTCCCATATTACATGTATTAAGTTTCTCTTAACAAAAAATATGTGTTCCTACGATTAAGCTGCACTCCCTTGATTTCTCGAAGATTTCATCATATCGATGGTGATCATTTTGGCAAAAGCAAACAGTATAAATTCAAGTGAAATACTACTATGGTCGTTGGACATTTTGACCAGGAAAAAATTGGTAAAAAGCTGATTTTTGCACCAGAGAAGCAGAATGCATCATAGAACATCATATCCAAAATCCCCAAAAATTCTCCTTGGGGAATTCTTTTTATCCAAGATGGCCGCCAAAATGGCCGCCACAACATATAATTAGCTGTATCTCAGCTTCTGAAGCAGATATGATGATGATTTTAGTGTCTTTGGACAGGTTTAAGAGGTCAGATAATTCAAATTTGTAAAAATCTAAAACACTGATGTCTTCATTGACATTGGAATCCAACATGGCCGCCAAAATGGCCGCCACCGCATATGATTAGACATATATATATACTTGTTATTAGTTATACATTTAAGCCCCTTTATCCAATCATCCAAAAAGTAAGATGGGATCTTGTTGGCGCACATTTTTATTGCGGGTCAAAGTTCCACTTTTGTGCTGCACATAGGCAAAATAATTCCAATTCGGCACAAAGTATGAACTTTGACCTCTATTGAATTAGTGCGCCCACATGATCCCACTTTTTTTTACTTGTTATCAGTTATACATAAGCCCCTTTATCCAATCATCCAAAAAGTAAGATGGGATCTTGTTGGCGCACATTTTTATTGCGGGTCAAAGTTCCACTTTCGTGCTGCACATAGGCAAATATGCATCACTTTGGCACAAAGCTTGACCTTTGACCTCTTTTATATTAGTGCGCCCACATGATCCCAATTAGCTGTTGCTTGTTTTTTGTCTACTGGTCGCCAAAGAAGCTAGACGATGAAAAATAAAATTGGGATCTTGTTGGCGCATCTTTTTGTGATGCAGTAAAAAGCCCACATTGTGCAGCGAGTGGGAAAAAGAGGTCAAAGTGACCTCCAAAATGAGGCTAAGTACATTTTCAAAAAATCAGAAAAATATGAAGATCAAGAGATCCCAAGCTAATTTTTTCAGTTTTTGCAGAGAATTACCTCTTCTTTGATGAAATGCTATTCGGAGAGTCAGGTGACGTTGGCGCGCGATAATACAGGAATGCAAATATGTGCGAAAATAGGAAATTTTGACCTTTGACCTCTGTTAACTCGGTGCGCCAACGAAATCCCAAAAACTTTTTGCTGAAAAATGAACCTTGCCATGGAGGTCTTTAATTTCAAACTTGTTCGGACTTGGGATCTTGATGGCGCAGCCCGTTATGATGCTTTGAAGTTTGCACGAGGGCGCTTTTCATCAAATCATTGGATTTGCTGATTTTGTGCGCCATCAAGATCCCATTTTTTTTTTTGGTTTTTGTAATGTAACCATTTGGTACTTTAAAAAAATGCAAAATGCAGGTTGGGATGATGATGGCGCACGATGTTATGCACCTCCAAAGTTTACCATTTGCAAGTAAGGCTCAGAGAGGCTGAAATTTCAAGAATTTTTAAAGCTGAACGAGGGCGCTGTGCACGCTCATATTTTACATGTGAGTTGTTGGTGCTAATAGGTACCAAAATTATTTCTTAGAGACAATTCTATTTTTTTTTGTATCACAACCCCCCTTATTCATGTACATAATAAGGGAGACTGGCTCTTAAGACGATATCAAATATATATTTTAAAGTAAGAGGTAACTCGACTTATGGCCTAAAATGCAACCCCTATTTTGCACGTAAAGTCTATGGAAAGCTATTTTGTGTTATGTACCCTTAAGATGGCTGCCAAAATGGCCACCGCCACATGATATAATTAGTATAGTTTGGCTTCTGAACAATGATTTTATTGTCTTTGAATAGGTTTTAGATGACACAGAATTTAGTTTTGTATTTATCAAAAGCAATATAGTCTTCAATCACGCTGTAATCAAAGATGTAAATATTTAAACATGATTTGCTGGATATCTCAGCTTCTGAAGCCAATATATTGATGATTTCAATCATTGAATGTAGGTTTTAGGGGTCACAGAACTCAATATTGCAATTACTTTTAAACACTGAAGTGCCCAGTCGCAATAGAATCCAAAATAGCTGCCACCACATGTGATTATCTATATCTCAGACTCAGCTTCAAATTAGCCGTATTCGTCTTCACCTGCAAGCAGGGGTGCTATTCTTCCATTATTCTTTACCAAACTTACCAAAGAAAGAGGGAATAATTTTACCATTTGCATGATTTGGGGAGAATTTTGTGTTTTGAAAACGAAAACAAATAGGAGGGGGGGGGGGTTAAAGGGGATTCAAGGAAGATTAAAATACAATGAATTTGGAGAACAAAAAGTGTATAACTAAAGCATGTATTATAAAATATGAAGATGGGGATATTTTGGGAATAAAATTGATGGTCATTTATGCATTGGTAGCCTGACAGTGACTACTCTTAAGTGTCATTTAGGGAAGAATTATAATCCATATGGGTATATCATCAGCATAACTGTAGTCAGTTCTTTGGCTTTCACTTATCTCCTTCAAAAACATTGATTTGGAGGGAAGCCATGGCACAAAACAGAGAAGAGTTTGGATCAGTAATTCTTCCCTGCCTGGGCAAAAGTGACTAGTGTTGATACTCTTCTAGGTCATGCACACAAAGATCTAGGGAGCTAGTTTATGCTTTGCATAATACGAACATTTTCTTTTCAGTAAGGGCACCTGACTATCTAGGGCAGCATTTATGGCTCTAAGGGAAGACAGAACCACCAATTAGCTCCATAAAATAAACATGTCAAAGTTTGTCTTCCCTTTAAAATTTGGTTATCCTCTATGCAATAGTTCAGTAGCAAATGTCCAAACTGTGCCATGAGACTTCCATCTGAAGAAGAATTTTAATTAGAAGGCTGACAGGGGTGTAAGTCAACACACATAAAAAGCAGATGGAATATCATGAAAACAGCTAGCACAAAGCTCAAATTTCTCTAATTTACTTTTGTACAGAGCAAGTGTACAAAAAAAAGCTGGGGATCAAAACCAAAAAAGCTGGTCTCTTCATTTACCCCTGTTAAATAATACAGAACCTCAATATATTTAACTAACCAAGTTTGTTCCCTTTGAACCTTTAGTCCTTAGATGCAACATTTTCATGTTCAGGCTGTGCTAGGAATTTTATGTTTGTAGAGAAGACAGAATAGAACAACTCACAATTAGCTAAAATATGGTAACAGTTGTATACAAAAAGTTTCTGGGTCTGACAAATGCATTAGTCGCGGAAGGGAAGGAACAAGAAGGAAAAGTATGGCACATGTAGGCCTATATAGCATCACACCATAAATTTTCCCTTTTGGGTGCATTTCAAGCTTGGGGAAGGAAGTGGCCAAAGCCTGATAGCATGAGGAAATATATTTTTTGGAAGAATAGACACCCCTGTCTGCAAGTACGAGTATAATCACTTCAGCGTCTCCTTTAAATCCATTTTTTTGCGGCAGGAACATCCATTATTTCCACAAGGATTCCTGAAGAATAGTTTACATCTTAATATTAGGTAGGAGCCTCGGATAATAGGCCCATGCAGGAAAATAGCCACTATATCAAATCAGAATTATGTATCCACATCAAATGTATAACCAATTTAAGATTAGTCTTTACTCCACTTATTTTTAATGTTTCATGAAAATTGAAACATTTCTTATGTTTTTCTTTATTTTATGAAAATTCCCTAATTTTTTCTACAAATAATTATTGCCAGCCCAGAGGGAATGTGATATGGTGTCCATAGTTTGAGGGGTGGTTAATATAATAAGCCTAATATCTAAATTCTCTCGCCAGATTTTTTTAATAAAGTGTTCATTTTTTGAGAAAAATGATTTTTTCCATTTTTAAATTAGGGAAATCTAGAAACACCCATAACTTAAAATAGAAATACTTTATTAAAAAAAGCTGGCGAGAAAAGTTTCTAAATTTAATAACCTTTCATATGACACCTTGTTTGTTAAAATTGGCCCTATGGTTAGCTCAGACAATAATTATGAAATTGGGTCATTTAGTGTTTCTAGATCAAATCAAGAAAATTTGAGCAAGTACTAACATTACCTTCAAATATCCCCTTTATTACTGGCCAATGTATTGAAAAAAAGTCACTAAAATTATCTGGTAACATTTTTGTAATAAAAAGATCCAAAAAGCAGTTCTATAAAGGGGATATAAAGGACAAAAAATAATATTTAAACATAGTATCCATTTTCAAATATTTACCAATTTTAGTGAACGAGGCTTAGTGTCAAAACCACTTTATGTACAAATTCAATGGGGTTTCTTAATGATAAAAAATGGCATAACTCAAAAACACTTTGTTGGCAAAAATTAAAATTTGGCATGCAAGTTTTTCTCATCCAACTACACATCCTGTATCATTTTCAACCAAATCTGTGCATGACACCGTAGCCGATAATACTTTGTGGTTGTGACTCCTCTTCTGCAACATTCGGACATATATAAGACAAGTTTGTTGAAGAAGAAAAAGCAATCCAAAAAGTTAGAGGAGCTACATTTGTATAATCCTTGGTGAGCGATCCTCAGGTGACAGCAGAACAGATTGGTGCCGCTGGCATCGGGTTATTTATTGATGTCTTTTATGGTGGCAGAGAAAAAGATTCTTTAAACGGTCTACGGTTTGCTAAATTCATGGCGATGGTATTATCAAATAAAGCATCAATTGATCCACAAAACCTTTTACCAGCTGAAAAAGCAGTGTATTTTCACAGTCTGTGAGTTCTTTTGCAGGTCATACCTTGGAGAAAGCTCACAAACATGATAACTTGGATCCAAAGCAATGGGGTTTGAAACTCTCCGACACTGTACTAGCACTGGACAAAATATACCTAATTATATCATGTGTGGATGAAGATATCAGTGTTTTAGATTAGCACAAATTTGAATTCTTTGACTTCTGAAATATATTCAAAGACACTAAAATCATCATCATATCTGCTTCAAAAGCAGACATATATCTAATCATAATGAAGCGGCAGTCATTTTGGCGGCCATCTTGGAATCCATTGTAAATGAAGACGTCAGTGTGTTAGATTTGTACAAATTTGACTTCTCTGACCTCTTAAACCTATTCAAAGTTACTAAAATCATCATCATATCTGCTTCAGAAACTGAGATATATATAATCATATGAGGTGGCGGCCATTTTGGCGGCCATCTTGGATTCCAGTGTGAATGAAGACATCAGTGTGTTAGATTTGTTCACATTTGAATTCTCTGACCTCTTAAAGCTATTCAAAGACACTAAAATCATCATCATATCTACTTCAGAAGCTAAGATACAGCTAATTATTTGTTGTGGCGGCCATTTTGGCGGCCATCTTGAATAAAAAGATTTCCCCAAGGGGGATTTTTGGGGATTTTTGGATATGATGTTCTATGATACATTCTGCTTCTCTGGTGCAAAAATCAGCTTTTTACCAATTTTTTTCCAGGTAGTACAGGGTTTTCATCTTCAACGACCATACTATACGGTATTTATTAGAGTGTGTGTTTCAAATGCTACCTTATATTTCTTTTTAATCCACGTATCTTTACTTTGTTTTGTACGGACCCGTTACGGTACTTTTGTTAGCTTTTTATTGACCGGGAGACCTGGGAGGGCCCAAAAAAAAAGCAAAAAAGGGATAACAGTGAGATACCTTAGGCCTAATGGACAAGAAAAGAGACCTTTGTTGGCCCGTAAAGCAAAGAAAATATGCCTTAATTACAAGGAATCTTTTCTTAACCTTTTACGGGCCCCTGAGGTCCGGATCCCTCTTGAACCCTCAACAAAAGGTTCCAGGAAATGCAGGAGCCCTTTGCGTGCACAGAGAACCTACAAAGGTTCTTGTGAGAACCATAAAGGGTTCCATATAGCCTACGGGACAAGCGAAGAACCTTTTAGCAACCTTTTTTTTTATAAGAGTGTATATAAATGGCATAGCGTATAATGCCCATCATTATAAACTACAGGGTTCAAAAGAAATACCCCTTAAAATTACAAAATATTTCTTTGCATACATTTTGTCGATTTGAAAAATTCAAACATCTGCGAATAGAGGAATCGTTTTGCCCGGTCGTTTTGCTACCTCCCAAAGTTGTCCCATCTCCAGAAACAATGTCTCTGGTCAAAAATAATCACATTTTCCAAAAAAGCTGCTTTCAGAATGTAATGTAAGAAACAATAATTATTATCAATATTATAATTTATTATTTTTTGTTTTGTATTTCTGTCTCTGATCACTCTGATCACTCAGTCATCCATACAACCACTATGCAGTACAAAACAACCATTCGGTGAAATGAATGAATTTTGACATGAATGAGGTTTTCTTTCAAGTTTATAATCAGTAGTTGTTTCAACATTTTCAAAATGATAAAATCACTAGCATGATCGAGAAATCTCGGGGAGAAATGAGTTTTCCACTCATAAGTACATTTACAAGGGTGAACATTTACCTGTTAACCCAGCAAACACAAAACGTTTTCGACATCATTCGCAAAAGGTTATAAAAGGTTGTCAGAAAACGTTTAAATGTCGGGTTATATAAAGGGTATATTAAGAGTATAAAACGTTTTCATAACCTTAAAAACATTTTTGATAATCTACTGCTCAACAAACAAAAATGTTTTACAGAAAACGTTTAAATGTCGGGTTATATAAAGGGTATAAAAACGTTTTAAAAACATTCCAAAAACATTCTTGAAAACTTGATACAAACCATTCTAAACAGAATGTTATTTTGGGGTTAAAAAAATATTTTGAAAAAAATGTTAGAACAAAATATTTTCAATAACGTTTTAAAAACGTTTTCATGACTTTTATATAACCCGACATTTAAATGTTATTAAAAGGTTTAGAAAAAAACATTTTAAAACATTTCTGTGTTTGCTGGATTCAAATATTTTAACATAATGTTATTTAAGTATTGACACAATATTTGGCAAAAATGTTTGCAAAAACAGTTTACAATAACATTTTTGAAAACATTTAAAAATATTGTTGTAGTGTGTTTTTCATACAAAACGTTTTAAAACGTTATCATGACTTTTATATAACCCGACATTTTAATGTTATTAAAACGTTTTTACCTAAACCAAAAGCCAAAATATAACTTATTTAAAACGTTTTTAAAACGTTTTTGTGTTTGCTGGGAAGGTAGGCTCACATCTTGGATCTTGATCTAAAGTGCTGACTTTCTTGGATAGATGCGCAGTGGCGGTGCTAGGGGATGGGGCCACCGGGGGCATCACCCTAATATTTTTCTTTCCCCCCCCCCCCGTCCCCGACCCCCACACACTTTCAAGACCAAAAACCCAAATTACACACACAAAAAATCCCCCTTTTTGCGGCAATTTTGGGCAAAATTGGTTGATTTTGCCCCTTTGTCCCCCCTGAAATTCTCTGATGACCATTTCTCCTTATACGCCTTTATCCAAGAGAGACATCGCTCTAGATTGTTGCAACTGTTTCAGTCTAACATTTGCAAGTAAATTTCATCTCTTTTTCCAACGAAAGAACTAAGCATAAATACTACAAACCTTATTTTCCTCTATAGTGATTTTACTGGTGACCATTTACCATTTTTGAAACAACTGCTGAATTACAAATGTCCAAGTCCATGTCCATGAGTCATTGTTTTATACTGAAAGATGATTGCATGGATGACTGCATGAGTTATCGGACGCATAAATTAAAGAAAACAAACAAACAATTAAATCGATCAAAACATTTATCACGTTGATAAAAATTGTACACTTTATGTGAAGGATTTTGAAAAGTGCAACTTTTTGTGAAAGAATCTTTTTTGGAAAATGCGATTATTTTGGTCCAAGTTGATTTTTTTTTTTTTTTTTTGGGGGGTGTTACTTTTGGAGGATGGGGGCTACGTCATGATATGCGAAGAAATCTTAGAGCAGATTTCTGTACTGCAAAAAAAGGCACTTAGAATCATTTCAAATAGTCATTATTTATGTCACTATGCTCCTATTTTTTAAAAGTATGAATTACTTAATGTTTATGACACATCTACATGATCTATGGGGGCCTATCATATGGAATTAAGCATATTTATGTATAAACATTTTTCAAATCAGCTATACCTGTAGCATTCGACAACTATTTCATGCAGCAGATAAATCGACATAAGTATCACACAAGAAATGCCGATGACTATAATATTATGTCATACAAAAACAGAATTTGCTCACAAAACAATAAGAGCTGCCAGTCCTATCTTTGCATGTTCTTCTCCTCTTTCTTTTTTCTTTTATTTGTTAAGTTTGTGTAATTGTATGTTGTAACTTAAGGCAGTGTAAGTATGGCAAGGGGGTGCTCGCTTCAGGCCTTTGGGCCTTTTGAGCATCTCCTCATTCAAATTCTGTGTCTTTTATATATATTTTGTATGTTGATTTGAATGAAAATAAAATGATGATGTATGTATGTATGTATGTTTTGTAATTTTTTGGGGGAGTTATTTTTGAACCATTTATAATTGACCAAATGTTTGTTTGTGACATGCAAATTATATAACTCGGCATTTATTTTTCGGCATCTGCGCTCCAGTGGCGATGGCCTAGCGTGAATCATCATAGGGGGGATCACCGACCTTGATTGGCATCGGGTCTAATGGGGGGGTGGGCACAGGCCTTTTTTCGGCAATTTTCCTATGGGATTTTATAAAATTTCAGATCAATAGGGGGCACGTGCCCTCGTGCCCCTATGACGCTACGCTATATATTTATATTCCATAAATTATAATTAAAGTTGGTGTGTTTTTCATAGTGAATACGAGTAGGGGTGCATGCATGCGTTTCATGATGAATATGAGTAGGGGTATGTTTGATAAAATATTAATTAGAATTTTATACATGGTGTCCCATAAAAGTGGGTTTCAACGAATTTTGTCATATTATGGTGTTTTCACCAATCGGTGTTTAAATATACAACATGCGAAAGCGCATTAGCAAATAATCTAGGATGTGGTTGCAGGATAAATTTTGCAATAAAATTTTCTTTTGACTTCAAGTCGCACCATTTGATTGTGCGCATAATGGAGAGCAGTTGAATTTCAAAATATTAGGCCTATATTAACGATTCATCCCAATTCAGTAGGTTTTACGGTTCTTGAGTTAAGGCACATAGCATTATGGGAAAATGTCAAAAAATGTAAATTCTCTAATATATATTTTGACCAAATTTAACACGATCTGGTCCATGGGGGCCAAAGGCGGCAAATTTGAAACTGAGATAGAGGTAAAAATATGGAGTAACAAACAATAAAGTACATAAGAAAATAGACTTCAAAAACTTCGTGACTTTAAAACCAAGTATGCTAGGACCTTTGATGTTTTCAGTAAATGGTTGCCTATTGTATGTATCTATAATGTAATAATTATAGTAACTCAATTTTCAAAAATGCCTCCTTTGGCCCCCCATGTACCAGATCGTGTCACCAATAAGCTTAACGCAAGAACTATAACAGATCTATTAAATTTGAATGTTATTTTTAGAATTATCAGACGATTTCCTATACGATTTGACAAAACATCATAACATTCGTTGGAACCCAACCGCTTTTTTATGGGTCACTCTGTATTTGTTTCTATTCCTATACTATTATTTTTGAATATTATATTATTTTTTTCAAAACACATGCAGGTCTAATGTCTATACTTTAATGAAACAAAATTCATCTTTGTACAATGTATATACATTCTGCGCTCAAAGGTGATCACTAAGTATTATTATTATAGGTCAACTATTAGGTAATTTTATAAAATATGGTTTTATTCATTTTTCTCCCTTTCTTTATTAAAAATATAAAATAAATATTCTATCCATTTCACTCTTTTTCTGATTTATACTGTAGTACAATTTTTTTACCAAAAAAATATACGGTATACAAATTTAGAGTTCTTATGCTGTGCAAACTGTAAAATAACTATCATACTTTTCAATCGAATAAAGCCCGGAATTTAATAAAGCACACAAATCCATACTTTGATCCAAGATTTGATCCCAACGTTTATTTACAACGAGTAGGCCTGTGAAATTTTGTATTTTGATCACGTGTAGATCCTACGCCTTTGGCCCTCTAAAGAACGGTGAGGATGTTTATAGAGGTCCAACACATACTTTGCTCATGATTTTTCCCATGATATAAGTAAGATTTAAAATTTGTAGATACCTGACCATGGTCTGTGCATGTGGCTTGACCCCGCTGTACAAGGTTAGCGGGTTATGTACTTAAAAGAACATGGCTATTAACATTAAATATTATACAACACTCTTGGGTCCAGATGAGACCAGGCTCAAACAAATATTACTCAAGCCCATGTTTAAAAAAAAAGCCAATACAAGCATGCTGGTCTAAATATGGAAAGAAAAGTGAGAAACAGATTAAAGAAAAAGACATTTTACTTTCAGCCTGGAACTTATAATTATAGGCGATTTCTCTTGCAATTGTTGCACTCAATGAATTCCGTATCTTTCCAAGTTCTTGATATGTTGATGTAGCATATCCTTAAAAATTAAAATCCCGGGATTAAAATTAGGCCTGGGAAACACCTGTACCCGGTAAACGTATAAACTGCGGGAATTTTTGAAGTCGCCATTGGATATAGCACATAATTTTCACAAATATTTCTAAATAGACCTATGCCATGTATGCCTAGATGTAGTAGGGCTATGTTATGAATCCATAATTTGTTCTAAATCAGTTGGAGTTGCAGAGTCAACCCCTCTGGAGGCTGCCGTATCCCGTCGTGATCGGCTGCTATTTGGTGAAAATACAGGGTGAAACACCTACTATTATAGCACCCTCTATCGTTTATTTTGAACTAGTCGTCGTTTCGTTGTTGCGTCGTCGTTTCGGAGAGTCCTGTCATGGTCTCGCCCCGGGGCATGGTCGCAGCGTAGCGTCTTGTTATTGTGTTGTTTTACTGAAATCTGTAGTCGTTTATTCTTTAATTTGATAGTCTATTCTTAATTCCTTGTCGTTTTTCACATAATTTTGTCAATATATGAACCGTTTATTTTTACATGAATAGCCGCCCATAATATGATGATGATGATGACGACGACGACGACGACGACGACGACGACGACGACGATGATGATGATAATGATGACGATGACGATGATGATGATGATGATGATGATGGATAATACAACTGATGTCAGATGATTATTAGAGTCGTGATGGTGACGATGATGGCAGTGATGAGGGATTTAATTTAGTATTAAATTCTCACCCCCTCCCGCACCCACCAGTCAATGTTGTTTTGATACTGAGACAGGAACGGACAATTGGTCTAGTATTGGCTCCAACATTGCTTTGGGGGGGGTTGCAAGCAATATGAAACATTAATGTTTGCCACTCATGTTACTTGCAATGTTTAAACAAAGAGCACGTTTCTATATGGTATCAGTCACAGTATATGTTTTTGCTTAACACGTGTGCTATGACCCAAAAAATACATCATCTCCAAATACACAGTTCAGTGACCTCGAGGCCTCCATTCAACAAGAAAGTTAACCTGTTGTTATAGAAGGACATGCATTTATACCCAATACACTCAGAGGTCAATTTATGAGTGCACAAACATTATAGGGTCAACAAACTGTGTCTTTATAATCCGAACAACATGTGACATATTTACAGCAAGGGCCCGTGCCAAGGCCAAATCGACTTTTACAATGTTTATTGAAGAGATAAGATATGCATAATCTCAGTTTGCGAGTAGATAAGAGGTCAAATTTTTCCATTTTAAAAAAAGAATTAAATGCTAGGCATGTTTGTTCCTCTTTTTCGTTTGTGTATTAATCATCATCATCATCATCATCATCATCGTCATCGTCATCATTATCATCTTTGATTTGATTTGATTTGTTCATCATCATCATCATCATCATCATCATCATCATCATCATCATCATCATCATTATCGTCGTCATCGTCATCATTATCATCATCATCGTCGTCGTCGTCGTCATCATATCATCATCATTACCTGACTACTAGCCACAAACCCATACCAAGGAAGATAAAATATCAATTTTGCTGCAAGCCCTCAGAGAAAAGTAATATACAAATGTTTAAAATCATGTTTTATTACAACGTATCTAATAGTAATAGGAATTTGCACACAACCATGACAACTGCTAAATTAAGCTGAAATGAAGAAAATATAGACTATAAAAAGTCTAAAATGAAAATAAATGTTGTTAAGGGCAAGATCTGGGTTGCTGCAATCCAAGATGACGAATCGCAAATATCCGACTCTTACACAGCATAGAAATAACGATACGTTATACGCTCATAATGGCAGATGCTTTTCATAGCTAGTAGCAGAGAGCAAATTAAGGGATTTTTAAAAAACGCGCGAAAGTCAAAATTTGACGGTTTTTACTCAAAATCTACTCGGTGCACATCTTGTGTGCCGGGCAGATTCCTTTTAAATACATTTTACTTTCTCTGTCTTAATTTTTATCTCCCATGGATATCTGGTTTAAAAGAAATCGATCGACACAAGTTATGGCGAAAAACGGACTTTTAGCGGATATAGGTTTGTACAGGGCCCAAAATCTACTTTGCCTAAATTTAGTGTTATTTTGTCAATATGATGGGACGTCCTTTGCCGCCTGGAAATATGATTTAGGATAAATAGCGCCATCTATAGTTTGCATTTAGTTAAAGCCATATTATAACATTTTCAAACAAAATAGATTAGCATTTCTTTGCCATAAAATGTTAGCTTTTACTGTCAGATATATCCCCTTTTATTTTTGAGCCGAACAACTACGGTAAAGCAACGAAAATTGGAATTTACTACCAGCGCACATGTCGCCAATACGTACCACTCCTTCGGTCATGTTGTGGTACGACCCTTTGTTGTTTATATCACCGTCCCGCACGCCGTGTACGTACTGTGTGTTATGAACATCGTGTATGCGTTCGACTAATAATTCCATCGTAATAATAAAGCGCCGGTTCCGGCGTTTTATTCAAAATCTCGGATTTTGACAAAACTACAGCACCTAGAGTCTTGATTTTTGCAGGGTATATTGGTTTAATAAAGTATAATTTAATCGTGTAAAAAAAAGAATTTTAAAAATTCAGTGAGGGCGTCTTCCTCAGCAAATGTTATAATATGGCTTTAATAATGAAGCCAATTCTATATACATCAAACAACCATGCAAAAATAGTACAAATGGAGAAGGACTGGGCCTTACAAAGTCGTTCTAGATCAGGGAAAAACTCCTCTTATATCCTGAAAATCACTCATTGGTTATTTTTTCAAACATGCACTGTGGTCAGCATCCATGGGGCATACCAAGGCCACCAAGGTAGGGGAGAAATGTCCAAATGTTTCTGCTCACCTGTTACTAAAACTTTGAATTGGCCAAAGTGAGGACAAGAAGACTTGTGGGCTAATAAAACCGGAAAGGAAGATGCATATTAAAAATTGTGGTCAATTTTGTCCCAATATTTCAAGCTGCTGGGTGGGTGTGGATGGGGGCAACTCCCCCTTGCCTTGGGTCGGTATGTGAAATGGATTCTGTTGCAATTAGTTGGGGTCATTTCATAGTGTAATTGGAATAGTATGTGGACATAATAGTTGGGTGATGTGGATCTTCAACTATAGTTAATCTCATGGTTGCAGCATTTGTAGTGAGGGCTGTGGATATATCTCGGATATCTCAGATGTGGATCTTATTAATCTCATGGTTGTAGCATTTGTAGTGAGGCCTCTGAATATAATCAGGTTTTCCGAGGTAAAAGTGGTTGCTTTTCGGGTTTTGATTGTTTATTTTGTTTGTTTATTCTCTTTTCCTTTTGAATGCTGCTTATTTTTGGTTTGTATAAGAAAGAAACACAAAACATGTCAACATATGTCATAAGAGACCAGTTACCAACTAAATTAATAAAGTGTCACAAAATATGGCTCCTTTTAACAGGACACTGTTATTTACAATATACAGTTAATTCTCCTGTTAAAATGTACGATATGAATTGTACTTTGTGGCGAGAACATCAAATTTCATCAATGCGGTTGTCATTTTAGGTCGTCTGAAGGAAAAGGCCTTATGGCGCCACAAGTCGTGTGTCCGTCAGTCGGTGTAGCGTCATAGGAGCACGTGCCCCCCAATCGATTGCTAAAAATAGAAAATCCCTTAGGAAAATTGCAGAAAAACGGCTTGTGCTCCCCCCAATCAGACCCGATGCCACCCCTAATCATGGTCGGTGCCCCCCCTCCCCCCCAATATGATGACCGGTACGCCACTGTGTCCGTCAACATTTATGTAGGCCCTAAGGCTTTTGATTTAAATTTGGTCTCATATGAACAATTCAAATCCTCTTGTAGCCAAACTTTATTTATTGGTGGTGTTTAAGATCATATACAGAGGTCAAAGGTCATTTGAGGTCAACTTGTAAATAGGCTGAAAATGAAAAATGTGGTCTCATATGAACAGTTGAAATGCAATTGCAACTAAACTGGGAACTTTCATGTAATGGTGGTGTTCAAGGTCATATACTGAGGTTAAAGGTCATTTGAGGCCAACTTGCAAAATAGACTGAAAATTTAAAAAAAAATCTCACATGAATATTTACTATGCGGTGGTGTTCACACCGCATATCTTCAGATGACCTATGGGACCGCCTTCCCTGTTCAATGTACCCTTCAAACGAATAGACTGGCACAAGCCCTTACGGAAATGATAAGCATAATTCCGAGGTTGCAAAGCGCTCGCAAGGAGCTTGTTCTGTGCTAACTGCTAAAATACAAGTTTGCAATATGCTTGTTACGAGCATATTATGCGCTCAATTGAGCGAGTTTGAAACAAAACTGAGCACGCATGTGACCGCCATCCCTGTTTTTATCTGCATTAGGAATATAGGTCTAATCAAATTAATCTTTCTAGGAATATGATAAGTTTTATTTTTAGGGACTTGTATCATTTGCGAGTTAATGTTCTTAACATTAACATGAATTAATGTAAGAGATTTCATTATTGCACATGTTGGAAAAACTGTTGCTCTTGTAGCCACCGATATTTTAATTTCTGCACTTCTCCACAACTGTTAAAAAGTTGGTTTGATTCGCCATTTTTTCGAAGCCTATGCAGCCAACTGTAAATATACCTTTCAAATGAATAGACTGGCACTGACCATTGTGAGCAAGTAACTTCTTTCCACATGTTTTTTTATGATCACCAGCGCGAACAAAGAAGAAAAGCGGAATCGGATTAAAATTTAATCGATACCCGGGATCGATACACATGAATGTGCTATGCACGATTTGATATTCAGACGATAAATCTTTGGATACCGGGGTAGAAAATGATGAATATATCTCATAATTTTTTTGTTCTAAAGAAGCCATATTTAGATCATTGCACTTGAACATATGTGTTAGCTTGAGTATTGAGAAAAAAGTGTGCGTCTTGAACTCAAAAACTGACCAAAATTCTGATTTTATATTGCGTTGGTCCTGTATGGACTACAGCGCGTAGGCTAGCTCCACTCACTCCCGTGGAGGCAGTATAAAAGTCGATGACCATTGACCTCAATGGCGTATACAAGCTTACTCACACACAGAGAGGTCAATTATCGGGCTATTGTCAGTAGCCTTAGTCATGTCCCTCGGCTCATTATGCGTCTCAAAGGTCGGAACAAAATGGCCATGCGTGGCTGTGGATTCAACCTACCATGGCGATTTCTGCCATGAAGATATCGGAGCAATGACACTGTGTGGTATATCCTTGGTTTTCATAATGTTGGTGGTGGGTTTTACTTGTGTATATCCTTGGTTTTCATACATTGGTGGCTCATTTCCCTGTGTGTAGGCCTTTTGGTGGATTTCCATATGGTACGTTTGGCAAGTTTCCATACTGACATATTTGCCTCAATTCCATTATGTCTGACTTTCGTATGATGTAGTTCGTTGACTCGGATATGCCATGTTTGGTTGATTGGTATACAGCCCATTGTGTTGAGTAGCAAAAGTTTCATTCAGTTGGGTAGCTTGGTTTTGATATCGGACCTGATTAAATGAGAAAAAAATGAAACGCAAATTAAGAATCCATGCAGTGTGCATGGGCATATATGGGGACTGGCTGACTTGGCAAGCTTGCCTGGATTTGGACTGCTTTAATAACATTTTATTATAGAAGAAACTTAAAGGGAAGAAAACTTTAAAATGGGCCAGTTGAGTTCAATTACCTATGGCCAGTGCGTGGCTAAAGTCGAGCATGGCTATAGCTTCATGAGCTGAGCCCTTTGGCTGTAATTGGGCTATTCCAGTTGAAATCCATACACCCCTATGGACGACATGGCCCTAATCTCCCAGACAGGGGGTGTAGATTTCAAATAGAATCACTCATGATCAGGCGACTGCACATTTGAAATTCACACTCCCTGTGTCATGTGTGTGGAAAATTAAGGTCATTCCATAGGGGTGTATGGATTTCAACTGGAATAGCCAATTTGTCACTTTTCTATTGACATTGAGAGCTCACCTAGGTTTCATTATCATTGAGGTATAGGACTTTTTTTTCGGAGAAGAGCAGGTAGGGCAACTACTAGATTATATTTCTACATGTTCATACTACATACTCTGACAATTTTAGAAAATTCACAAGATTCCGTTTTTTTGTTCCTAAATTTTGTTCCTAAAATGGGGGTTATAGCGCCCTCAACGGGCACTCTCTCCATAGGGCTACATGTAAAGACCAGTTATAGACAAATAGCCCTAAAATAAAACGGACTCGTGCGAATTTCCTCAAATTTTGCAAATGATGTAGATTTAACATCTGGAATGTAATGCAAGTGATGTCGTTGCTGCTCTTCTAAATTCATTTTTAAAATGTCCGCCCCAGACCAAGGTGAGCTGTAAATCTGTTGGGCATCATCATCATCAGACCCACTCCTCCATGCCTTTGTTTGGCAGCAGATCTGAATATTAAAACCCAGTTCCTATTGTTCATGAGTTGAATTAGGTGCAATGAGATTCTATTTTCGAATAGAGGTTATCCACTTCACTCATGTGTGACTTCTAAAAAAAGGCACTGGTTCCTGTAGTATTCCTCATTCAAGCCAATTCAATGCACGACCTCGGAGTTACCTGTATGACTTTGGCGGGCTATTTTGAAACATGCATGGTTGCACATGCAGGTGCTTCTTTTGAAAGTCCTAAACCAGGTATAGCAGTCGCTGATAGGATATGCAGCTTATAGAACACGGATAACCTCTATTCCACAATAATGATGGCAATGCCTGCATCAATGCAGTCCTTAAGAGCTGATGGATTTTCCATGTTGGTGTAGATAACTAATAATGTGTGTTTATAGTGGCTGTATACGGAAAAATTATATTGCAAAAACAATTGATTTCGCAGTACTTATACGCTGATATACCGAATAATCTGGTTTACTATAAACACACTCATTACATACACAAGGTGAAAGTAGACAGGTGCCAAAAATCAGAGCCAACAGTTTGAGATGGTGTGGTCCGTCATGCATGGAGTCAGAAGTAGATTGCTGCTCATCTACTTTCATTTTGCTGGGAATTCTCGCGTTTCACAATACGATGCGCCTCCAGCGGTCGCTGGGTCGAGGCCAATATAGGCAGTGCATCATGGGAAAATGAGTCGACATCCAAAGCCCGCGTAATACGAATACAATACAGGAACATGCATCATTGTGGGTTTAAATGTCATTATAATGATGTTACATGCGAATGCACACTAAAACAATAATTTACAATATTATACAAACAAAAACATGAAAAACACCACGCTGACGTTACATACATATATGCGTATATATTACCAACACACTCATTTTACATTAACTAGAAATAAATACCAGACTTATCTCAAGTGGAGGTAACTTCAATCATACCAAAGTCACATGGTTTGGGAATACAGAGAACACTTCTTAACCTTATGACTTTGAATTGATTTGAATTAACCCCCACTTGAGCTGAGTCTAGTATTTATTCCTAGCTATTATGTAAAATGAGACACATGTAGCAGCCGACAAGTGCATCATTTTGATGTGGATGCATAAATATAGTCGAAGCATATTGTTTACTGGCACGCTTGTGTGTACTATTTGTGTAATGATTATTATAGTCCAGAGTGAAAGATTTACTTACTGCCATTTCAGAATATCCAACAGGTATACAGCAGCAGGTACAGCGAAACCGTGGACAGTGAAACCGGCAAACATCTTTACAGCAGTATGCAGTGGATACTATTGATATGATTAACTCAATAAATGCAGCAATAACAGCAAATACTAGGAAAATGTCAGACCAGTACTGCAGAAGTAAAGGATTCATAGGAAAAGACATTAGGTGGAGGAGCCCTATAATAGCGTTAGCTTTAGCTTTTGATATTTATTTTTCACCTGACTTGCCCAGGTGAATAATCAATAACATAATTAAATATCCAAAGCTAATGTTAAAATAAGGCGCCTCTGCCTAATGCAGGCATGAGAATTTTCAGTTTAAAAACTGAATTCAGTTTTTTTATAGTCAAAATTTCCGCAACTTTATTTAATTTCAGCCTGTTTTTGGTACTTTTTGCCCAATTTCACGCGCATTTTCAGTTTTTTCAGTTTTTTTTAGGAAAGTGCAGTCTCATGCCTGCTAATGGAAAAAAATGACATTTATGTATGAAATATTGTAAGAAGTGCTTATTCAATTTAGGTAGAGAGTAGGCCTATGTGTTTTTCTTGTGCTTACTTCAAACCGAGCCTGTATTCACTATTTATAAATAGCAATATATAAATTCTTGATAGAGAGAAATGGAGGTTGCCATTATGGCTTAGTGCCAGTATGTCTGGAGAGTTGACCTCTAGCACAGTGGGTGGTCTTCCTGTACTTTTCAATGGTAAGGCAGTTGACTTCAGCAACTAGTCGCTCAAAATTTGGTGTGTTTTACAGAAAAAAACCATTATAAAATGAATGGCGCTCGGTAAATTTTAAAACGCTTTCGGTAACTTTTCTCTAAATTCAGTTTCTCATAACATATGTAAGTTACAGGATCCCCCAATCTTCAGATTTTTGGCACATATCATTTTTGTGAAAATTCATGAATACCGACATCTTGTTTTCCTATTCATTTGTATGGAGTGAATGCTTATCTAGATACCCTTTGCTGATACGATGTTGTGTAATGGCTGCGCCCATGTACCCGATGGTGATATATAAATAGCTATTTATAAATAGTGAATACAGGACTGAAAATACGCCCTCGTTTGCCCTCGTAAATGCTCATGGCCCTTGTAAAATTCGCATGAACCAGACGCAACTGTCGAAAACAAATTGAGCTGGTTCCAGTTTTGCACTTGATGCAGTAGTGCTGGCATGTTGTATTAGGTTATATCTGCAGAAAAAAGATTTACTATTTGAAAATTGCTCCAGTTTCGTTGGTTGCATGCTGTCAGCTGTTGTAAACGTGGCTCCGTGAATTTGTGGACTCTAAATCACTATTTGGCTATTTTCAAAGCTCAGACCTCTTAAAGAGCAAGTTGGTGAAATTAGCTGATGCTCTTGGGTCTGTCAATGGCCTTGTAGTAATTAGTAGTAAAAAAGCAAACCTCAGTTTTTTGGAGGCGGGGGGGGGGGTGCATGGCTGCAGCTATCCCCATTTTTGTTTGGTGGATTTGACCTCCTGCCCTATACAGGCTTGCCCCCCCCCCCTCACTGGAAAAATCCCAGCTATGCCACTGATGCCATGTTTTGTGGACCATGCCATCACATGCCAGCCTGAGTATCTCCCCCTAGCCTTAATACTTACCCAATTACCTATTAAACTAAATATCTGCTGTAGTATCTGATATGATGAAGCAAAAGCAGATGCCATGGACATCGCCATGAAGCCATCTATCTATATCAACAAAAGAAAACATGAAAGTATTAAAGTAACCATTGTACATTGAATTAGTTTCTTTCCTATAGTTTCTTAATTAAGTATTTGTGATAAAATTACAGACCTTGGGATATTGTATAACCAATACACCTCATCGTCCTCACTCTGTTAAAGCCATATTATAACATTTGCTAAGGAGGACGCCCTCAATATTTTTCAAAAGTCTCTTTTGTACACAATGATATTGTATTTTATTTAAACCAACATACCCTGCAAAAATCAAGACTCTAGGTGCTGTAGTTTTGTCAAAATCCGAGATTTTGAATAAAACGCAGGAACGGCGTCGTTTTATTATTACGATGGAATTATTAGTCGAACGCATACACGATGTTCATGTTACACAGTCGGTACATGGCGTGTGGGACGGTGATCTACACAACAAAGGATCGTACCATAACATGACCGAAGGAGTGATACGTATTGGCGACATCGGCTCTGGTAGTGAATTCCAATTTTCTTTGCTTTGCCTTAGTTGGTTGGCTCAAAAATAAAAGTTGATATATCTGACAGTAAAACCTAACATTTTATGGCAAAGAAAAGCTTATCTATTTTGTATGGAAATGTTATAATATGGTTTTAAGAGCAGTTTCACTGTTGGATTGACCCTCAGCAATTTGACATTATCAAAGACATTTACACTCCACATAATAGCCTTCCCAACTTTTTGCGTCAGGGTGTAGGCTACACATAATCAACAACATTGGGACTTTTGGTTGTTACATACTTCTCCAAAGGGTATGGTGAACCACAATGTGCTTGATAAGAAATTCATCTCTCATAGGAGTCCAGATATCCATTGTCTCTTGGTTGTGAAACTTTCTCAGTGTAGCTAGGGTGCAAGGGAGGACATGTGCCCTGAGTGCAGTCTTAGGGAGGGGCAGAATTGACCAATTCATCACTGTCTAGATCAATTCTGTGCCCCATTCGAGCGGAGAAAGTCAAAATTCTCATGCGTTTCGCCAGCATAAATGAAAAGCTTTGTTTCAAAACCCCTTACATCCACTAATTGTGCAAGTATTACTTGTTCAATTTGATTCAAGTTGGGTTCGAATAAAGTGTTGACGAATAGAAACTAAAAGAATAGTTTTGGTACAATTTTCAAGCTTTTCTATTTATTTTATTATTTCTTTAATATCGCACCTTTTGTGGATGTAAGGGCTTTTGCAACAAAATAAATTTACCCCTTTTCTAGAAACCACCTTTGCAATCAAATTTGAGCCCATTTGTTTGCACTACTTTATGTAACTTGACTAATGCTTTCAAAATCAAATAGAAAAATTGAATTATCTCATTTACTTTTTTAATTATGAATTTTTAATTAAATCCGGGAAATGATGTTTTTGAGCATTTCCGAAGCTACAGCTTTCATTAATTACAATGATTTTGTAAAAACATAGTGCCCCCAAAATAGTTCCTTTTGGTTTTAATAGTTAAAGAACATTCAAGGCTACTATTATACATTAAGAAATGATTTTCCTAAAATTTTATATTTTTTTAAGTTCAGATTTCCGGAAATTCCCTAAGATTTCCCAAACGGGAAATATACAATATCTCCGGAAGGGAAAGTGGAAAGAAGGTCAAACAACCACCAAAATGTGTATTTTTACCCACACTATAATGTCATGTCAATAACTCAATTTTAGCCAAAAGTGGATGTAAGGGGTTTTGCAACAGAGCTCTTCAAATACTCATTTATAAGACTCTTTCAATAGACAGAAATAGAACCAAATTAGAGATATTTGTGCAAATGCATAACACTTTCTGTAGTATGGCCAGTATGGCTTTTGATTGTGCTACGAAGTGAGTAGTGAACTGGTACATAAATATGTATGGGATGAATCCTCATGCACAGTTTGATAGTTCACTATAGTATATTCATACACTCTTAGTGAGTACCAATCAGAGCAAACGTTAGAAAAAGAGTTAATTAATGGGCGCCGGTGCACTCCGCGTCACTACGCCCAGTGCTTTCGGATCCGTTTGCCTCACGTAGGATTAATTAATTTTCCTTGAGTGTTGATTATTTGCCCGTATTTTCCATCATTTTTAGTGAACTTGTGCTCGAGAAAACCTGACATATCATTTATACACAAACGCGATGCTAATAACCAATTTCCATGCCCACAGACCTGTATCAAGGGGGTGACACTAAACTCACGGTTGTTCTATTAAACACGCAAAGCAATGACAATCCTGCTGGTTTGCTTGGTAGAAAATGAGTCCAGTTATTGATCGGTTATGAATATTCATGTTCGACCCCTTGATCATGTTAATTACGATTGACAAATAAAGCCGCCATTCAGTATGCGAACTTTGTCTGTTCAATCAGGAGGGTGAAAGTGCATAGGAACAATGCCGGAAACTACGTCACGCTATTGTTCGACTTAAACTACATCATTTTTAACCCCTTCCGTTTCCGTTAATACAGCTTTAGTCTCCTCCACCTTCGCAACACGGTACGTGGAGTGACTGGAATCACAATGACAGCGGAGGAGAATACTAGCTGGTCAGACAATTTAATTCTATCAAGCATATAATACCTGAACAATCACCGTCATTTGATCGATTTACTACAAAATATATTGTATACACAAAATATTATTTTAAAATTGTAAACCTGTTAACTTATATACTTGTGTACTAAAGTATAAGGACACTTGAATAAAATCATGTAGAAGACAAAATGGCCGCTAATCCGCCTATTGTCTAGACTTAAACTACATCTTCCGGTTTGTTACGTAATACTAGGATGCCATGCCCTGGTTCAATCAGGAATAATAGACAAAGGGATAGGCATCCTAGTCTGCTGCCCTCTTTCGAAATATGTATCCTAGCCGTCGTTTTATCTTTTCAGTTTCTGTTTCCGTAACCGTAATAGTTTTTGTAAGTCATTGTTATTCTGAAGTGGTAGTCTCCCAGGTGTGGCCAATCTTTTATTCTAGCCTTTTGTTAGTTACTGAAAATTTGAAGCTCGTGAATTTCAGTTTTCGTTTTGGTAAGTTATATAGATTTTTTACATAAAACCTTGAGATGTGCGGTTGGGTGCTAATCTAGACAAAAGAAGAGTCTAAATTTTACGGTCCTAAATTCGCGGTAAATTGTACGGCTTCAATTGACTTGTGTTTGGTGTATATGTACTTACGCCTAGACGTAAGTGGCTCGTAAAAATTGTCTTGCATTGAAATATATACTAACCATTTGCCAAGTTATAAGCAAAAGTTTTTCATATTGGCGATGAAACGAGCGTCTAAAATAGTCAAATATCTCCCAATGAGGCGCGTACAAGTGGTGATTTGGTAATCATGTTTTATATTGAAATACAACAAAAGAATTGCATTGGAGCAAAGATAATGTATTCTATTCATTCGTATCACTGGCAAGCTAATCTGATAATTGGTTGGGTATATGCAAGGCTCGGGTTTATTTTAAATGTTTATTTTTGCAGAGCTTATTTTCAGTCATGGATCATACTGATAAATTTCGCAAGGGACGGAGAGGGAGGGAGGGAGGGAGGGAGGGAGAGAGGGAAATACTTGAGACTGAACAAGTGAGAGTGGGAGGGGTGAGGAAGAAAGAGAGGAGAGGGAAAGACTGAAAGACTAGAAAGAGAAGAACTCGAGAGGAGTAGGGACTGAGGAGGGAGGTGGGAGACTGATCATGGGGGGGGGGGGCAAGAGGAAGCAAAATAGGGAGATAGACATTGATGGAAGGGCGACACTGTGGCCAAGCACACGTGCTTTGGGGTTCGACAGGCTCATAAGCTGACCTTTTGTGATTTTAGGGCTTATTTGCAACGTTTTTACAGAAAAAAGTGGACTTTGTCATTCGGATTGGCATGCATTTTGTCAAATTAATATAGATTTACCAATGTTAAAGACGAGAGGGCGCTAGGCCATTAAAAACACTGGTGTTAACATAACCTGTTCTCTCCCGATTTTATTGACATAATCAATCACCTCTATTGAAATAAGCTGATTGGTACTTCAGAGTTAACAATGAAGTCAGATTACAGTAACTTACTGAATCCCTTGCGTTTTCGTATCTGAACAAAAGACTTACGGAAACTGAAAAGATAAAAAGACCCTAGGTCTCACAATAGGCGGATTAGCGGCCATTTTGTCTTCGACATGATTTTATTCACGTGTCCTTATATTTTAGTACACAAATATATAAGTTAACAGGTTTACAATTTTAAAATTATATTTTGAGTATACAATATATTCTGTAGTAAATAGATCAAATGACGATGATTGTTCAGGTATTATATGCTTGATAGAATTAAACTGTTTGACCAGCTAGTATTCTCCTCCGCCGTCAGTGTGATTCCAATCACTCCACGTACCGTGTTGCGAAGGTGGAGGAGTCTAAAACTGTATTGACGAACACGCATGCGTTAAAAATGATGTAGCCTAGGTCGAACAATAGCGTGACGTAGTTTCCAGCATTGTTCCTATGCACTTTCACCCTCCTGGTTCAATGCGAGTATCAAGCTTGAAAGTGCGCCCGCTATGAGAGCTGAGACCACTGACCTCTGCACCCGTAATGGCGGACTGGTATTTCCATTAGGCACCAGAGATATGTTTTTTATTGAAAGTCTGCTAATTTGAGAAGAGAATGACTTTTTACAATAGCAATGTCGAAATTAGGACTTGCTGTCAATAATGTGATGGAAATTCGAGAAGGTATGAAATACAAGTAGTATTTCAAGTCAAAATCTTTTACACCACATCTGACCGATCAGAAATGAAGACCACTTCATCCCTTATTCATAGGTCTATCACCAAACTCCGTTGTGGAAATTACGTAACCAATGTCCTTGAACATTTTACGATCTACGGCTGCATTACGTTTGGGAATTGGAAAGAACCTTCTGATAAATCATGCATGACTCAATTACAAATCTCTACATCCCTTTCTTCTTGTCTATTGATATTTTGAATAGTGTTTATCTTTCCCTAATAGATAGCGCCCTGATCGATTCTTCCTGCATATCAATATGCTTCATTTACATTACATTACAGAGATCGGACACTAATCCCTACCATAACAAACCATGTATAGACTCTACATGCAAATACAGGTGATATAACAGGTCTATATTACAGGATTAGATTAGTAAACTATGATCTATTTGCAAGTATTATATTGATTGAGCAGGAAAGATTTGATACTATTTTTTGTATAGTAGTCTAGTTGCCGGCGTGCGTTATTTCTTTCTGCAACCATAATGGGCCACAATTCGCTACTTGCACGGTTCCGCCATTATGCACTATGTGCGGGGAGAGCCTCGAACTGGCAGCATACATGAAAGGAAGAATTATGTAACCTTACACAGAACGTTATGACTAGTTCAATTCCCATTCATGTATGCTGCCAGTTCGAGGCTCTCCCCGCACATAGTGCATAATGGCGGAACCGTGCAAGTAGCGAATGCGATAACACATAGTACATACATGTAATTAATAGGCCTATGAGGCTAGATATAACACGAGTTTATTACCATTATTATTTCCTCTTACTTAATAAAATAAAAGAAATCGATAGAATTAAAATTCTATAACGGTTTACCTGGGGTTCGAACCCACAACCTTTGTATCCATAGTCTAATGCCTACACGACTGTGCTATGATTCGTTGTGCCAGAAAGGTGTTTGTTTATGATACTTATTGATTACGGAATAAACTGCATACACACAATATACTATTACTAGTATAATCAGAGAAGATGTAATAAAGAGGAGGGTCAACGGAATTATATCCTTGAAATAATCCCGTAGGTAATCCTGTCGCATCTATTCATAGTCCTTTATTCTCAAGTAGTTATACATCCACTTCAAATATCCTATGATGTTATGTGTGTGACCGCCCATGGTTGACCAATTTTCACTTCAGAATTGAAAATATTTCCAATGTTTCTATAGAGAATTTGTTAAAAAGTATGAAACGCGTGTGTTAAGGACCTGCTGCTTGGATGGGATACCACATGTGGATAATACAAGAAAGAAATCGAGTGCTGTAAAATTTCCCCCAAATCCACCGTTTTTGTAAATATATAAATTTCTAAAGAAGAAATTTTTAGGATTTTTTTAGAGAGGTGATGATTGTTGATCATTTCTATTTTATTATTTTATGTATTTTCCTGTCGTTTCCTGCCAACCTAATAAAGATATTCTGATAATTGATAACATTCTTTATCATAAATAATAGAGTCTGAAAGTGGCAACAAGTAGCAAAAATTACAATTTGCCATGGAACTTCAGTCATATTTTATCTGAAATCTGACTGGATGACAGGGTCTGCATGCATGGTGTGTATGGCATGATGACATGCACACACTGACCTATCCCTAAAAGCAGTTAGCTGCAACTTGTGTATCACACCCATCCCGGGTTCAAACCCTATTGTGGTATTCTATTGTAAAGCAGCTAAATAGGGTGATTCATCATTTACTTTGAGTGAGCGGTCTCACACATATTTTGTTTGAGGATAGCTTGATCAACCTCCTCTTTATTACATCTTCTCTGGTATAATAAATACGAATATAATCCTAACCCTAACCCTAATCCCTAACCCTAACCCTTACCCTAACCCTAACCCCTAACCCTAACCCTAACCCTAACCCTAACCCTAACCCTAACCCTAACCCTAACCCTAACCCCTAACCCTAACCCTAACCATAAGACCCTAACCCTAAGACCCTAACCCTGACAATAATGAACCTTGCCTCGGACTATGCGGTTAGTGATATATTGCGGCCCATTATGGTTGCAGAAAGAAATTATTTATGTCCTCTTTGCACAATTACTGTATTTTTGTGGGACCTGAATTTCAAATTTTTATGATGATGACATAGACTCGCTTGCCAGTCCTATATACGCCGTACCTATGTATATTGAGGACTGGCTTACGCCATTTTGGATGTCAATGGGAAATACACACTTAACGATTTGCGCCGGTTAGAAACTTGAAAAAAAATCTTTAAAATTTCATCAATGTATATAAATGTGGTACCAACTGTATTGTGCTTGATAATTTAAGACTCGGTTGAAACAAAATTAAGGATCGAAAGCATTTAAGTGTCCAAAAAGGAAACAATTATCGTCAAAGTTCTGCCGAAATCGGCACCCTTGCGAAGGGTTCAGAATTCGCAAATCAAAAACACAAAATTACAACTTTAAACATACTATTGGCAAAAGACATTATTACCAAACAATATAGAATAGAAAATTTGACATCATTTTCTCAAAATAATGAAAAAATTTGCTCACTAGACATCGAAAAAGTACGCAATCCAATTCCCGTTCAAACGCGTGGGAAACTGAAAGTGCATAATTGTGACTAATGATGACATGTATGATGCAAACTCATAGGTGTTGTGCGTTTGGCAAGTTGGGAGGGTGGGGGTTCAAAATGACCCCATAGGATTATAAAATTGCTCAAATACCTCTTTCAAATATATCAAATTATTTACATAAATAAACAAAAACAAATAAATAAATAAATAAATAAATAAATAAATAAATAAATAAATAAATAAATAAATAAATAAATAAATAAATAAACGAAAAAATTGAACAAATTTTAGCGTAGCATTAAAATCATAAATATAACCATTGCTGGCAGGAGGACTCGAACCAACGATATTGATATCAGCAGTCTGATGCTCTACCATTGAGCTAAATGACAGCATCTAGTGATGAGCGTCGAGTTTTAGCTTATACAGTGTTTGTCTGTGATAATGTCGCCTCGTGAAAGAAAGAAATATAAAATCTCAATTTGTAATTTAAATTTATTTGATAATTTTCTAACCTATATTTTCTTTCGAGCAGGGACAAATATTTCCCCTTTTATCTAATTTGACCGCTATATAAGAATCTATTTCTTTTATTACTGATTTAATTCCGCGATTTGTTCCATTAAGCAATATCAAAGATTAATGTCACACATCTCACAACAGATATTTAGTTGGTCTAGTGGTCTTTCACAGTGCTGTTTAACCGGGAGGTACCGAGATCGATTCCCACCTCTGCCTGCAATTTTTTTAAAGACTGGGAAATAATAACCTGACATTCGCGTTGCTGATATTCGTACTTCAGTAGCGGAGTTATAACTTGTTAAACTTTGCTCCTTCCGTAAAAGGGTACATTATTTTGGCACTACATTATTTCTTCTTTTTTTTCACATTGCTGGTATTAAATATCAAATGGTCATAATTGGCGGTCACTTCAAATCATCCCCAACTGAACTAGGTTCAGGAATTTCTCCCATTGTTAACTGTTGGTTAACCCACCACTTGAGAATAAAGGACTATGATAGGTGCAACAGGATTACCTACGGGATTATCTCAAGGATATAATTCTGTTCTCCATCCTTTTCTTACATCTTCTCTGATATGTGCTAGTGTCAATGGTTATTGTTAAAAGGCAATAAGGTGTGTAATTGCAATATTTCCTCTGAATAGGAAAGACTCTCTACATCGAGTTATGTATGCTGGTGGTTCGCAATACTGTTATTTAAGAGAAGGTATCTTCCAAATCCAAATTCAAATGTGTTTTGACATAATATAATGACATTGTGATACTCGATTATATATCTTTGGGAATTAACATTTCTTTTCAAAAGCAGACCAATGGTGTTTGCTTGAAATGAATCTGATATAATTCAATATTATTGGAATTGAATTCTACATGCAGCCAGGGACGACCACGCTGGCACCATCTATAGCTTCAATCGGCGGAGCTTTGTACTACAGACAATAAAAAGGCACGTAAATGTCACATTTTATAAACTTTATACATTTAATATCACCCCCATTGTTGTATAAAGAAATCGTGTACAAAATATACCAGCTTATACCTATATACAGATCGGTGATTTATGCATTAATTAAACATGCCTCTACACTTCCACTGGTTCGAACAGGCGCCGTCTGCATGCCATGACTAGCGCCATCTATACGAGCTGAGGCCAAATTTAAATAACAATACGCTATTTAAATAACAGTGCAGCTCATGCTAATGAGATAGTGCCTTTTCCTACCAATTATTCCATGCCTGTATGCATTATATCTGGAACTAACCTATTGTTATGCTAAATAACCTTCCCAATTGTACGTGTTGAAGGCCGCGCTTTACATACATCCCCGGCATACATCAAAAGAGAAGCTAGGCTGTTCTCCATGTCAAAAAATGACACAGAATTTCTGGCGCACTTGTACTAGTATATAATATTTATGTAATGTTGTATAAAATAACGCATGTGTACTGAAATGTTGATGCATCTGATGCACTCCTCCGCTCATGCATTAGACCCATCAACATCTCAGTACCTGCATTATTTTATACAATTTCACTCGCAACAAGTAACTCCCATCGTTTCATTTGCATCCCTAATCATGCTAATGTGCAGTTATTAATCGTTCATACACTCATAGATGAACTCCTGGATGGGGCAGCTTTAATTAGCATGAGGCCGCATTGATATGTAAATAGCGTATTGTTATTTAAATTTGCGCCCAGACGTATTGAGGGCGACAGTCATGTTATCCAGACGGAGAATGGCTGCATATGCCGGGCATGTCAATTTGCTGAGTGAAGGCTGATAATTACCTTTCTGTATAGGTAATAAGCTAGTATATTTCGTGTACCAGTTGGTTATAACAAAAAAATTAGTATCATATTAAATATATTAAATGTATAAACTTTGAAATTTACATGAATTTGAAGAGCAGAGCTTCGAAATGTAGCTAAGTCAGGTGATGTGAAATTCTGTTGCGTGACCCCCTCTGCGTGGTAGAATTATATTCATAAAATATTGAATTTAACAGATATCGTGGGTAGCCAACCACGATTTATCAGCATTTAAAATATATGTTAATTAACAAAGATAAATAATAAAGAGTACAAATGGCAATTAACTAGTAAACAAGCCTGAAATCTTAAAATGTTGCCACGTGATTTCCCGAACACATGATATGTTAACATGTGACCACTATTCAGATTTACCGTAAATATTTGGAGTATGCTTGCACATCGTGCACATACACTGTGCATTTCTTTACTTCCGTATAAAATCAATAATTCATGCTGGGAGCCAAGTAACATTGTCTGCTCAGAGCAGATTGGTATTTTATTTTACTTGAGAGCATAATAGAAATACATAAAAACGAATAAGGCGCCATGATGGAAGGTCAGGTCGGGTATCAAAGGTTATTCATAACTTAAATACTACTTGTATTTCCCACCTTGCCTCTGTCACATGTTTCCTTCATATTATTGACAGCAAGTCCTAATTTTGACTTTGCTATTGCAAAATGTCATTTCATATCAAATTAGTAGACTTTCTTTGAAAAACATATCACTGGTGCCTGATGGGAATACCCGTCCGCCATTTCATTAAACTGGATCGTTTTCGCCTGTTTTGCGCCCAGATGTATTGGGGGCGCGCTATACTCTCATTGAACAGGCAAAGTTCGCAAAACTAACAACGTTGTTATTTGCCAAACTCAATTAACATGATCCAGGGGTCGAACATGAATTATTCATAACGAGCTATAACGGATCGATAACTGGCCTCACTTTCTAGCTAGTAAACCAGCTGAATTTTTCATAGATTTTGCGTTGCTAATAGAACAACCGTGAATTTAGTGTCACCCCCTTGATACACTCCTAGATAGTGTGAACCAATCAGAGCAAACGTTAGTAAATTACTAGCCGTGCATAAATATTGTATAATCGCACGGGCGCGCACTCCGCATAGTACTCGCAGTGCTTTCGGACGCGTTCATTTTTCTTTGCGGGTGGATGCATTTATATTTCCTTGCATTTTCCAACATTTTTAGTGACACTTTTGTTATAAAAATAGCAAATATCACGCGTGATTTTATATAGTCGTGTATGAAATAGGTTAATAAATGCGTATCACTTGTTGCTCGAGAAATTGTACAAAATAATGCAGTTGTTCTGAGACGTTGATGCGTCTAATGCACCCCCTTTCGGGACTCGTGCATTAGACGCATCAACATCTCAGTACGTGTGCATTATTATGTACAATTGCACTCCCAACAAGTGACACGCATTTATTAATCTATAAATAATTAATTGAAATTGTGCTAAATTACATAATAGAATCTTGTTATGTTTAGAATGTAGTAATTAAATGGACTTACTGCACATGTTTTCCTGGTTTGAGATGCAATACCAAAGGTACCAGCAATGATATAAATCTGAAAATAATGAGATTTATTAATTAGAGAATGAAAAATATAATTTGTGTAACTTTAAATATTTTTTCCCATTGATTTCACACAAATTGGATGATAATTCACTACCACCTCGGCAGTTTTTCAGAATTTTATCGTGACAAATCTGTCGGCTAATTCTCCTTGAGGTGTGTTGGTATTGAAAGGGAGCTGCTCAATCTCAACCCAAATAAAAGCACTGGGCTTGATAACATTCCATCAAGATTTTTAAGGGATGGTGCCTCAGTTTTGAAAGTTCCTAATCGACCAGTATTGGTCGATTATGACCAATACTGTCCCCCGGTACTGTCCCTACCTTGCTAAAATTGGCCAAGGTTACTCCTCTTTATAAAAAGAACAATTAATACAGATGAAAGTAATTACAGACCAGTAGGCAGCAGCATGGATACTGATATTGGACTCTGTCATTCTTGACATTTGCTTAAAAAGTTACCTTTTTCAGAGTCTTGGTTAGCAGCGACGTAGCTTGCTACACCATCACGGCGTCTTCATTCAGCGTAGTGTTTAAAAAAATGGTTTCGTTATGTCGATGACACGTTCGTCCTTATCCATGAATATGACATTGATGGTTTTACAACGCACATCAATAGTCTCGACAAGAACATCAAATGCACCAACAAACCCGAACAAGAGGGTAAACTCCCCTTCCTAGACACTTGTATCCACGTTGAGGATGACGGTAGCACCAAAGTCACCATATACCGTAAACCAATGCATACCGACCAATATTTGAACTTTGACTCGAACCACCATCTGGAGCATAAAAGGTCGGTGGTCAGAACGCTGATGGATAGAGTGGACAAGTTGGTCACTACAGACGAGGACAAACAGGAAACGAGCCACGTTAAAACTGCACTCAAGGCAAACGGCTATAAGTCCTGGATGTTCAAAACTCCCAAAGCAAAGAAAAAGAAAGATCGCAGTATAGCGTAAAATCAACGTCCCCTTGCCATACATCAAAGGACTTTCTGAGAAGTTGTCCTACATTTTCCGTGACCACGGGGTCAATGCTTATCACAAACCGGTCAATACCATCATATCCTTTTAGGACACCCGAAGGACAAGACCCCTAACACCAACAAATGTGGTGTAATTTACAGAATCAGGTGCCCCGAATGTGAGAACACTTATGTTGGCGAGACAAGTAGAAATCTTGGCACCCGGATCAAAGAACATATTAGAACCACCCCCCGAACAGCAGTCGGTGACCACAAAGCTGATCACAAACACGACATCAGCATGGACGATGTGGAAGTCATCGGCAGGGAGGATCGTTTCTGGAACAGAAAGATCAGGGAAGCCATAGAGATAAAGACACTAAAACCTACAACAGGGACGCCGGATACGACCTGCCCGCCATCTACAATGATCTGCTGACACTTGACCACCCATCGGGTTGTCATGTGACCGGAGGATTGTAAACACTACGCTGAATGAAGACGCCGTGATGGTGTCGCAAGCTACGTCGCTGCTAACCAAGACTCTGAAAAAGGTAACTTTTAAAGCAAAAGACCAGTAAGTGTTTTGAGTGCAATATCAAAAATTCTTGAAAAATCCGTGTATGTTCGATTGGAAGATTGTTTGACATCAAACAACATTCTGTATGAACACCAATCAGGTTTCAGAAGAAAGTTTTCAACAGATTCTTGTCTCATTCATTTGATGGACCATATCAAAACTCAATCTTCCCGTGGTTTATATACAGGCGTGATCATGATTGATCTCTAAAAAGCTTTTGACATGGTCAACCATGCATCAAATCTTATGTGAGAAATTTAAATGCAATGGGAGTTGAATCTGTTGACTGGTTTCATTCATATCTTTCAAATAGGCAGCAAATAGTTCAAATTAAAAATGCTGATTCTCAATCTCTTAATATAAGTGGTGTGCCCCAGGGTAGCATACTGGAGCCACTCTTATTTTTATGTTACATTAATGATATGATCATTAGTATAGACCCAGACTGTAAATTGGTGTTGCATGCAGACGACAGTACAATCTTATTCTCTCATAAAAATCCTAGTGTCGTATCACACAAATTAGGCCAAGTTCTTGAGTCTTGAAGCAATTGGCTGGTAGACAACAAACTGTCTTTACATCTCGGCAAGACTGAATTTATTATCTTTGGCTCCAAAAGGAAAATAAAAAATGTTGCAAATTTTTCTGTTGAATGCTCTGGCCAGATTATCAAAGGTGTTAACATGGACCAATCTGTGGGGAAGCAATAATTGCACACAATCTTATTCAAAAGGCAAATTCCAGGATGAAATTTATGTATTGCAATGGCAGCTGTATCAACCAAAACTGTCGCAAACGGCTTTAATTCAATGCCACTTTGATTATTCATCTTCTTCATGGTATTCCGGACTCAGCCAACTGCTTAAAAACAAACTTCAAATCACTCAAACTAAAATGGTGCGCTATATTTTAAATCTAGAACCCCGGTCACATATTGGTCAAACCGAACTCAACAGTCTGAATTTTTTGAATGTAGAGTGTCGAGTAAAATTACGTCATGTGCACAAAATTTATTATGGGTCAAGTGCCCCTACCTGTGCCAGTTTTTACTAAAACCTCTGAAATTCACAACTACAATACTAGAAGGCGGCTTTTTAATTTCCATGTGCCTAAAATCAAAAGTTCAGCTGGCACTACTTTCTATTACAGTACAATACAGGATTGGAACATGCTTCAAAAATCTTAATCATTTCAAGGGTGCAATAAGAAAACATCTGCCTTTTTTGCCCAAATCTTTCTATTAAGGACCCCATTGGAAATAAGCCTGAAACACTGGCTTTATGGGTTATCCGGTTCCTAGTGTATTTTTATCTTCACATTGTATATCTTTTAATTTCTTATTTTGTGAAGTGTCATATGTAATGTATTTTAAACTTGTTATATTATATATTTATGTATTTTGTATTTTTATAATGTTATTTTATATGGAACCAAATAAAATCAATCAATCAATCAATCAATATTTTGTTTTAGCTGCGGGTGTTAATCAGACATGCAAACATTAGAGAGCAAAAGTATACAAGTAGGAGCACTTGTCTCCTCAGACTCAATATTCCAGGACTTTATCAAATATTGTAATGTGTTTCCCCTTAGTCCCATTTAAGTTTCATCTAGGTAAAAATTTAATAACTTAATTGACAAAAGACACATCCAAAATTTTAACATGTGAACAATGTTTTCAATATCTTTATCATGTGGTACATAGATTGCAGTATGTATACATCCTGACTTTACACACTTGAACATACTTGGCAAATCATAAGTAATTTTATTCCTTTGATTTGTTAAGGGATGTGTAATGGGCAGGAACCTGGTTTGGATTTCAGAGGGAGTGTGCCTGCAAGAGACACAGCCATCAGGAATAGCTCAGATCGCGCGCCAAATAAGTTAGCAGTTCAGAAAGTGATATTTTGACCAGCCTTGAAAAAAGTAGGCAGAGCTGGGAATCGAACCCGGGACCTCGCGGTTCTGAAACTCAATGCATTACCACTATGCCAACTACCTATTTGCTGTGAGAAGTGTGATAGCAGTCCTTGATATTGCTGAATAGATAAATCTATACTGATATTTATCTAATGTACGATATTATTCAAATCTGGACGTTCCACATACACTTGGAATATGTGAAATGGCTATCAATCGATCAATCAAGTTTTCAGTTTTCAAATTATCAAAAATCAATAATAAACCGATGAATCATGAAATATTACTAATTACTTACTAATCTTCCAAATAAATAAATAAGTCAGTAAATAAACAAATAAATATATAGGCATATGACCCGTAAATAAATAAATACATAATGCAGAATGCAGTTAGTATTTTATTTACTTAATTCCAAACATTCTTTTATTTATAATTTTCTGCTGTACACGCAAAGGAGCTGTGACGGATTTGTACAGACCAGCTGCTAAACCAATCAGTCTTTTATCTGTATGCTTTATAACCATGATACCAGATTAAGAGTTTGTAACAGGGTCGGTCATTGGCGGCTTGCTGATAGGTTCTGGAATTACACAAAGAGATATCTCAAGCAGCGCCAATCACAGTTCCTGTTTGATAATGGGCAACCAACGTATCCATAGTATAGTATAGGCACTGACGCAAGCTTTCATGCGGGAAATATGAAGACACTCTCGCCTGTTGTGCCCTTTTTTGAGTTGATACGGCGCTAAAGGCTACAGCTTTTCCAGACACAGCGACGAACCCTGTATACAGAGGTAAGTTATCATCTGGTTACAAGGAATTCAAAGTAATTTTATTATCAATAGGCCCACGTAGAGGAATACGACATCTATCGTGAGCCGATCTGCATTCTGTTGCCTGCAAATGCCGACGATCAGGTAAAGATTCTGAAAGGAGCGTGACTAGATACTCGCGTTAATTTCATGATCAGCTTAAAACAGCTTAATTGCAGTCACAAGATATATAATATTACTAAATCACCAAAGCGAATGGTAACGTAGGTATGTGGAAACGAACTGCAATAAGAATAACAAAATATGTGCCCAAGGAATTGTCTTTGACATGTCGCATTTTTGAAATATCACCAAAAATATCAAATTTTGGAAAAACGCCCCAAAATTTGAAACAAACACGAACCTTCCAAAATATATACATATTGGCACTCGGCGGTCCAATGACTACCTGCCGCCGTGATTTGGGGTAACTCGTTGCTTCCCTCTCCAGATACCTGTACTTCAAGTTCGCCTATACCCCACGCCTTAAGCATTGTACATTTGCAATTGGGATTTTAGCGCATATTCTCAAAGTGTTGCTATAATATTAAATATCAGAATCAGTTTTTACATTTAGAATAATGAATTTACTTCTATAGATTAAGTAGATGATCTTAATTTTCGCTTGTCACAAAAAAGAAAGCAACTAGAGTGCAATCGTCCATGCTACCTCAGCACGGGCCACTGAATTGTGGGTCCTATGAGTTTAATTTGTCATTGATATTAACTGATCTCCTTGGAATTTATTTTGTTCTTATTATGTACATTTATTAGTACTTACACAACCACACCATATAGGAGATATCCCAGCAAGGGGGGATGCTGAGCCTGATATTGTGATGATTCCACACAACATGGATATGATACCCAGACAAAGCTGTGCTATTCCCAAGGAACGGCCAGTAGTCACACGGTAACTTTGATTGTGGACAGGGCCTTGCTGGACGGTAATGCTGCCAGGAACTACAGGCCCAGAATGACCTGTACCCGGGGACCTGTAGCTACAATATCTGGACTGTATTGCTGCAATGACATATTTTAAAGAAGCGCACTCGGCGAAAATATTTTCAACTGAGACTTGATCAAGATCAATAAACCGGATGCACTACATATACATGTACCACATTTGTAAATGATAGCATAAAAACTCAAACATTAGTGTCAGTGATATTTGTTTCGGATATGATTATCATAATATAATCTTATGACAACAAAATTTGAACCTGTGGGACCTGAGAGCGCATCAGACACACAGTGGCAGTGCTATGGGGAATATTTTCTTGCCCCCCCACTTTTGAGGCAAAACCCAAAATCACACAAATTTCCACTTTCTGCAGCAATTTTGTGCTAAATTGGGTAATTTTTCCCCCCCCCAAATGAAATTCACTTTTCCCCATGCCCAAAAAAAAAAAAAATCCTGGTGGCGCCACTGCACATCAAATTGTCCTTCTAATATCAAATAATTTTGATTATTTGAAATTTGCGATATGATACAAATCTTTAGGTCAATTATTAAATATTTATATTTTTCATATTTAAAGGGCATTTCGTGATCCACAGCATCATCCCCACTTTTCTCAAAAAAGTTGCAATTTTTATAACACTGGAAACCTCTGGCTGAATAATGTTTATGTACACAAAAGTTCTTGCTGATTAAGGGATCTGGAATGAGCGTTTTGAGTGTTTCGATAGTATTTTTGTGGGACATGAAAGCACATCAGACATATCGAATTGCATTCTGAATACGAAGAATGTCTTTCTGATATCAAATAAGTTTCATTTTTTGAAATTCACGATATAATACAAATTTTATGACAAATTATTAAAATTTGATATTTTCACATTTTGATATATAACAGTCCTCGAAGTAAATTTTATAAATCGAATGACATATTCTTAAAGTGTATGTAGCTGGGAGGAAAAGCCGACGATCAATTGAAAATTTTGACCTTTCATATTGAAGATATGGATTTTTTTCCCAAAAGACCTAATTTTTTTTTTTGTGTTTTGGGAAAAAAAATCCATATCTTCAATACGAAAGGTCAAAACTTTCAATTGATCGTCGGCATTTCATCCCACCTACATACACCTTAAGTGTAAATCATCAGATTTATAAAGTTTACTTCGAGTACTGTTAAATATCAAAAATATCAATTTTTTATAATTTGCCATAAAATGTGTATTACATTGCGAATTTAAAAAAATCAAAATTATTTGATATCAGAAGGACATTCTTCGTATTCAGAATGCAAATCGATACGTCTGATGTGCTCTAATGTCCCACAATAAATATTGTCCAAACGTTCATACCCCACCCCTTAATTCGTTTAGCAAAGATATCGTGAAATTTGAATTTCGTTCTGTATACCAGAACGAATTAACAACACATTGTCAATGGGGCAGTGTAAAACACATAATTATGCATAACTCGCAAACGCAAAACCGGAATCAACTGACATTTTGGGAATAAGTTTTTTCGTGGATATCTACTGAAAAATGTCATAAAAAGAGGCTGTTTGGATCACGAAATACTCCTTTAACATTCCTTGAAGTGAACTTTACAAATCTAATGATATGTAAAAAGTGTATGTAGCTAGGAGGAAAAGCCATCCATTATTTGAAATATTTGAAAACTGGGGTCATAATTACACTATGGGAACCCACATCTATTGGCGGTCTTCAAGGACATAAACTAAGGTCAAAGGTCATTTGAGGTCAACTTGTAAAATACCAATATGTAAGACTCTTGGTTAAAATTTGGTCTCATATATGAACAGTTGAAATCGTATTGCAACCAAACTTGGGTCATAGCTACATTATGGAAACTATTGGTGGCGTTCAAGGTCATATACTGAGGTCAAAGGTCAATTGAATTAAAATTTGATTTCATATGAACAGTTCAAATCGTATTGCAACCAAATTTGGGACATCTCCACGATGGGAACCGTCATTTTTTGGTGGTGTTCAAAGTCATAACTGAAGTCAACAATATTAAATCTCACAGTTAGTTCTGCACCCAATTGGGAAACAAATTAATGAACACAGTCCAAGTGTTGAATCCAAGGAGTCCAAGTGTGTGAAAAATCGGACTCTTTAACTCCGTACAAAGTACAGGAACTAAGATTCTGAAAACATAATAATGGTTGGAATAGGATATGAGGCCAACTTTTAATTTACAAATTTAACATCAGTTCTAATCCTTCAATACTACCAACAAAATAAGGCACCCATAATGCTGCGCGGTTGGTATTTGCTTGTGGACAGGACGCGATATTTTTTGCATTACTTAATACATTTACATGATATAAACATCTCAAAAAAAGTAACTAACCCCCTTAAATAATGACCATTATTCAAAAAGGGGCTATTGTATTACAAATCTGTAAAATGCGGTGGAAGCAGAATTTATTTTAAATAATGGTCATTATTTAAGGGAACTGGAATGAGCGTTTCGACAGCATTTTCTGTGGGACATGAGAGCACATCAGACCTATCGAATAGCATTCTGAATACGAAGAATGTCTTTCTGATATCAAATATGATGAAATTTTATGAAATTCACGATATAATACAAATTTTATGACAAATTATTAAAATTTGATATTTTTCATATTTTGGAGATATAAAAGTCCTCGAAGTAAATTTTATCAATTTTATCTTAAAGTGTATGTAGCTGGGAGGAAAAGCCGACGATCAATTGAAAATTTTGACCTTTCATATTGAAGATATGGATTTTTTCCCCAAAAGACCTAATTTTTTTTTAGTGTTTTGGGAAAAAAATCCATATCTTCAATACGAAAGGTCAAAATTTTCAATTGATCGTCGGCTTTTCATCCCACCTACATACACTTTAGGTAGAAATCATCAGCTTTATAAAGTTTACTTCGAGTACTGTTAAATATCAAAAATATCAATTTTTAATGATTTGCCATAAAATGTGTATTACATTGCGAATTTCTAAAAATCAAAATTATTTGATATCAGAAGGCCATTCTTCGTATTCAGAATGCAATTCGATATGTCTGATGTGCTCTAATGTCACACAATAAATACTGTCCAAACGTTCATACCCCTTCCATTAAGGGGGTTAGTTACTTTTTTGAGACGTTTACTTTAGTATTGCGCTGTGTTCAGTTTTGTACGACGTATTTATTGCCACTAATCATTACCTCTTACTTAAAGGAGGATTTAGTGATTCTAGCATTCTCTTTTTATGACATTTTTCAGTAGATATCCACGAAAAATGCTTATTCCCAAAATTTCAGTTGATTTCGCTTTTGCGAGTTATGCATGATTATGTGTAGGCCCTATTACACTGCTCCATAGGCCACTGTTGTAATTTCGTTCTGGTATACCAGAACTAAATTCAAATTTGACGATATTTTTGCTAAACGAATTAATCTGCAAGAAATTTTTGGTACATAAACATTATGTAGCCAGAGGATTCCAGTGGTATAAAAATCTCAACTTTTTTGAGAAAAGTGAGGGGATGTGGCTGTGGATCACGAAATGCCCTTTTAACCAAAAAACAAACAAATATATTACAATTAAAATTCTACCAGGGTTCGAACCCACAACCTTTGGATCAACAGTCGAGAGCATACTACGCTATGGGTCATTCTGCCAGAAAATGCGTTTGTTTATTTAATATTGCCATAGCAGTACTAACAACAACCTATATTAAAGCGCCAATTGGGCACCGTAAAGAACTAGCAACACTGGTAACAACCAAACTGAAAACTGACTTAGCTGGCTGAGTGAATGAATGCAGCAGGGACAAAAATCCCACAGAAAGTGGATTTCTAGCTCAAAAATAATTTGCTTTAGAAATTGAAGTAGAAAAAAAGGTGACAGCTAGCCAGTGTTTTGAGCATGTTTTTAGAGTAGAATCCAAGGGAAGTAAGCTTATGGAAGTAAGCTTACTGAATTTGCATACGACATGCAGAATGTCACATGAATATTTACTATGCGGTGGTGTTCACTACCCATATCTTCAGATGACCTATGGGAACGCCTTCCCTGGTCAATGTACCCTTCAAACGAATAGACTAGCACTGACCATAGTGAACAAGCCCTTATGAAAATGACGAGCATAATTCCGAGCTTGCAAAGCGCTTGCAACGAGCTTGTTCCATGCTAACTGCTAAAATACAAGTTTGCAATATGCTTGTTTTAATACGAGCATATCATGCGCTCAGTTGAGTACATACAAGAGCGAGTTTGAAACAAAACTGAGCATGTGTATGTGACCGCCGTCCCTGTTTTTATCTGCATTAGGAATATAGGTCTAATCAAATTAATCTTTCTGGGATTATGATAATTTTTATTTATTAGGGATTTGTATCATTTGTGATACGGTGTATTGTGATTTCAGTTTAACTATTGCACGTCATGTTGGAAAAACTGTTCATCTTGTACCCACCGACATTTTAATTTTAAATGTTAACAAATCAGTTTGATTTGCCATTTTTTCGAATCCTGTGCAGCCAACTGTAGCAGCGACCGTATAATGTACCTTTCAAATGAATAGACTGGCACTGACCATAGTGAGCAATTAACTTCTTTCCACATGTATTTCATAATCACCATGCGAGCAAAGAAGAAAACAGACTCAGATCAAGATTTAAATTGAATGTCTATGCACACTCTTTTTTTCTACCTCCATGGTATATCCATGGTTTTCATATGTTGTTGGTGGTGGATTTACTTGTGTATATCCTTGGTTTTCATACGTTGGTGGTGGATTTACTTGTGTATATCCTTGGGTTTCATATGTTGGTGGTTCATTTGCCAGTGTATATCCTTGGGTTTCATATGTTGGTGGTGGATTTCCATATGGTACATTTGGCAAGTTATATCATATATTTGGTTCAATTCCATATGAAATATACGTCTGACTTTCGTATGATGTAGTTGGTTGACTCGGATATGACATGTTCGGTTGATTGGTAAAATTGGGTTGAGTAGCAAAAGTTTCATTCGGTTGGGTAGCTTGATATTGGACCTGATTGAATGAGAACAAAACTGTTTAGCTCTAACTGACAGTGAAGTCAGATTTTAATATTTGGTACAAATAAGGGCCAAAAACATGCACTTTCAGTGTGTTTTTCGTATGCGGCAACAATCAAGCCCTATTATTGGTATACGTCATGTGCCTGTCAATTGAATATATGAATACAAAAGCCACCTAAGTCCATACTTAAACCAAATTGAGTTAAGCATGGGAAAGTGTTGCTTTACATAGGCCTGTCATATGTATGAAAGAACAACTCAAATTCATCCTCCGTGTCTATTGAGCATGTGAAAAATAGCATGTATGAAAGAATCACCCAATTCCATGATTTGAGTCTTGTAACACATTGATTAAAATCCAGTATGTATAAAAGTCCACTTGTAACACATTCATTGCTAGAGAGTGACTTTTGAAAAAAAAAATGGGTTTAATAAAAGAAAGTGTGTGGTTTATATTACATGGCAGAATGCTTATCAACATTATACATACCTGTGCGCTTTATTTTGTATTATCTTACTAGTGGTAATCTAGTCCAAAATTTAAAATGAACCCCACGAAGTCCCTGAAATGCTAATCGTCATACCTAATACAGGTTAATCCACACATTTGCACGTAAAACTTACCATATTGACCAGGTAAATCTAACTGAAGGAATTAAAATGATACACGGGTTTTTCTCTCAAAATCACTTCCCATGGACTTAGGTGGCTTTTGTATTCATGTATTCAATTGAATCCCCTGGTAGAATGGGTTATTCCATTTAAAATCCACACTCCCCCCTGTGGAAGATTTAGCTAAAATCTTCCACAGGGGTAGTGTGGATTTTAAATGGAATAGCCCAATCCCCGTTTTGAGGCAATACATTTCATGACCACCCACTTTTTCATCAGCTTACATCCAATGAAGTTTACACAAAATTGGCTATATATATTTGTGGCAACTTTAGCTTTTAGCTTCAAATTTGCAAATTTTGCAAATTTTTTGCGCAGAAAGTAATTTTTCACTGTCAGTTACCCCCAATTTTTAGTGGTCCCACACTGAATGACCCCAATTTTTTTTGTAGCCCATACTGAATGATCCTGTTTTCCTAAAAAATATCTTACACCGATAGGCCCTACATGTAGTGCGTTCTCTTGTATTGTAGCAGGTATGTCACTTTCGTATATGAGTGCTCCCTCCGCCCTCGGTCATACTCTACATATGCCTACATCAGTGAACATTTAAGCACTGGACATACTATTTTTTAGCAAAGCTACGTTGCGTATGATACCATCACACTTCATCAGGCAACTGTCCCGCTGGACTGGTCATGTGACAGACGGCTAGGGATCGGCTTGATCATGTTGATGGCTCTGTCCCATGCGTGAGCCGTCTGTCACATGACCAGTCCAGCGGGTCAGTTGCCTGATGAAGTGTGATGGTATCACACGCAACGTAGCTTTTGCTAAAAAAATAGTAAGTCCAGTATTTTGATTTAATTCCAAAAATCATATGCTACAACTGGATGACTGAATACATTCATTAATTTATCAAAAGAGAAGCTAGGGTGTTTTCTGAAAGATTTACTTACTGCCATTTCAGAATATCCAACAGGCACACAGCAACAGGTACAGCGAAACCGTGGACAGTGAAACCGCCAAACACCTTTACAGCAGTATACAGCAGATACTATTGATATGATTAACTCAACAAATGCAGCAATGACAGCAAATACTAGGAAAATGTTAAACCAGTACTGCAGAAGTAAAGAATATATATGAAGAGACATTAGGCGTAGGTGCGCTATAATAGCGTTAGCTTTGGATAATTAATTATTTTATTTAAACAGGAAGCCCCGCTTGACCAGTTCTCCACAGAAGAACTGACTTACACATGTTACTTTGATGACAGAACATAATTTACATGGATACATTTTAACCTTGACTAATTCCCTAAGGAATTTAGACCAAAAACGGGGCTTCATCTTTAATAAGCTAACGTTTAAAAATGCGCCTCTGCCTAATGGTTCAAATCAAGCCTTAAAATAAGCGGGAGATGGGAGCAAGTTTGCTTTGATAAACCTGCCAATTGCTCATGGTCATTGTAAAATTCGTATGAACCAGGAGCAACTTTCAAAAACAACACTGAAAGCTAAACTGGAGTCTAGGTGACTCTAAAAGCAGAGTCCAGCCACTCTGCGACTCTATGTCTAAAATGACTCCATTTTGGGAGTCATTTGACTCCCTCGAAGAGTCATAAATTTCTTGACTCCTCTGAAGAGTCACTGTTGATGACTCTACACAGGAGTCATTTGACTCCCAATATAGAGTCATTTTAGACATAGAGTCGCGTATTGGCTGGACTCTGTTCCTAGAGTAACCCAGACTCCATTAATAGGGTCACCCTGACTCTATTACAGAGTCACTCCAACAGTCCGAAAAAGGACAAAATAGTGATACACATAGATGTACATCAAAATAAAAATTCGAAGTAAAGACCTACCAGTATAGAAGACTTTACTCTGAGTTTCACGCCATTGGCGATTGGCGTACGACACGGTGGAGTCAAGTTGGCCTGACCACCATCCACTTGGAATAGCAGAATATACATTCCATAGTGTCAAGAGCCAAGCAATTACAGAGTCTGACTCCCTTGAAGAGTCATAAATTTCTTGACTCCGTCGACGACTCTGAATGTAGAGTCAATTGACCCCACAGATAGAGTCAACTGACTCTCCTGTGATAATTAGGTGACTCCTTTGGAGAGTCAGTGCTAGTTTACTCCACTTAACCGGGTTATGGTTTGTTGAACTTTGCTCCTTTAACAAAATGGGACCTTTATTTTGGTTCTACATGTGTCTCTTTTTCCACATTGCTAGTAATAAATATCAAACAGTCATAATTGGTGGTCATTTAAAATCATCCCCAGTCAACAAGATTCAGAAATGTCCTCTCATTGTTAATTGTTGTTTATACATACCTAGACCAAATACAATGCTTTGTAACCCACCACTTGAACAGGATTTAGCCAAAGCAAACAAATACTAGAGCTATTTAAGAATTCTATAGACATAGGTAAAAGCTTATTATCCTCTTCGACAATAGGATTATTGATTGGTTTAAAAGGTGTTTGATGGGCCCTAGCAAAATGAGATACATGCAGCACCAACTTGAGGTACCTATGAATATGACTTTACATTCACCTTTTACACTAAACTCAGAATTTTGCAGACTTTACGGCGGCTGGTTTGTGGTGGACGGTCACATATATATACCAAATGGTCAAAATTGCACCCCATGTTTGTGGATACCAGTATTTTGTACTGATTATCCCCACCAGCATGCCCAGCCCGAGTATCTCCCCCTAGCCTTAATACTTACCCAATTACCTATTAAACTAAATATCTGCTGTAGTATTTGGAATGGGGAAGCAAAAGCAGATGCCATGGACATCGCCATGAAGCCAACTATCTATATCAACAAAAGAAAACATGATAGTATTAAAGTAACTGTTGTACATTGAATTAGTTTCCTTCCTAATTTCTTAAAGGAGTATTTCGTGAAGCTAGCAACCTCTATTTTGTCATTTTTCATTAGATATCCACGAAAAAAACCTATTCCCAAAATTTCAGTTGTTTCCGATTTTGCGTTCGCGAGTTATGCATGATTATGTGTATTTCACTGATCCATGGACAATGCATTCTAATTTCGTTCTGGTGCACCAGAACGAAATTCAAATTTCACGATATCTTTGCTAAACGGATTAATCTGCAAGAAATATTTTGTACATAAACATTATGTAGCCAGAGGTTTCAGTGATATAAAAATCTCAACTTTTTTTTTGAGAAAAGTGGGACTGTGGGGGGGGATGAGGCTGTGGATCACGAAATGCCCTTTTAAGGGGGTACTACACACTTGGTCAATTTTCTGCCTATTTTTGCATTTTTCTCAAAATTACAGCGCATTGGTGACAAGTAAGATATGTATATTATACTAGGGGCAAGGACTACAACTACTGCACTGAAAATTCAGCAACTCAAGGCAAGCAGTTATTGATTTATTAATCAAATATTGGTTTTCCCTCAATTTTGACTGTAACTCCACAACTGTTGTCTGCACTGACATAAAATTTCCAGTGCAGTATTTGTAGTCCTTGCCCCTATAATATACATATCTTGCTTGTCATCAATGCTCTATTATAACTTTTGAGAAAAGTGCAAACATAGGCACAAAATTGGCCAGGAGTTTAGTACCCCCTTAACTTGTACATAATGTTTGTGTAATGTTGTATAAAATAATGCATGTTTACTGAATGTTGATCCATCTATCCAATGCACTCCATGCTGCGGGCTAATGCATTAGACTCATCAACATCTCACTACATGTGCATTATTTTATACATTTCACTCGCAACAAGTAATTCCCATTATATTTTCATCCCTAATCATGCTATGTGCAATAATTAACCTATAATTAATTGAAATTGTGCTAAATTACATAATAGAATCTTGTTATGTTTAGAATGTAGTGATTATAATTAAATTGACTTACTGCACATGTTTTTCTGGTTTGAGACACAATACCAAAGGTACCAGCAATGATATAAATCTGAAAATAAGATATATAATCAAAGAATAAAAACACAATGTGTGTAACTTAAAATAATTTTTCCATTGATTTCACACAAATTGGGTGATAATTTTGTTTTCTGTATATATAATAGACCTAACCTAGGAAGATTTTCAGCTGCAATGCAAGTTTTAACAAAATAGGAAAACTCAAATGTAGACTTGTTGAGGGTTTGGGGCAGAACCAGACATGCAAACATAACAATGAACTTTTTAAATGTAGTATACAAGTATAGCTAAGTATAAGCACTTAGGCTCAGACTCATCAAATGACTTTATCAAATATTGTAATGTGTTTCCCCTTAGCCCCATTTAAGTTTCATCTAGGTAGAAACTTAATAACTTAATTGACAAAAGACACAACCAAAATTTTAACATGTGAACAATGTTTTCAATATCTTTATCATGTGTACATACAGGCTGAGTCAAAAAGAAGTAAACTTATGTTTGAGGGGCTGTAATTCGAGATCTGTAAAGAATCTGCTAAAAATGAAAATACCACTGGAAAGAGCAAATTCTACACGTCTAAATAAAAAAGGAATTGTTGCAATTGCTTACAGCAAACTCAAGTTATACTCATTTGAATACAAGCACCCATTTTTGCAGCTGCACAAGGTTTCACTTCCCAAGTAGAGGCCTACCTATTATATTGATTATATAAGGCGCGATATTCAAATGCAAATAAAGTTCTGTGGCAGGTGTGGTTTCGATCAATGATTCCTACATGTTAAACGGCTTTTTTCAATGTGAATTTTACCTCATTGCACTACATTATAATACAACGGGCCAAATGACAACATGGCACCACAATTTACCGCACGGGAGCGCACGTTTCTGTCGACGAAGTATCATGAAACTAAGAGTCCCACTGAAGTTCAGCGTCTTTTTCGTCTCCAATTCCCTACAGCTAACCGGGTTTCATGTAAGGAAGCAGTATGTATATAAGAATGTGAACAAGCTCAATGTGCATGGGACACTAAGGAACAGACAGCCGAAAGCTTCAGGCAGACCACGAACGGCTAGATCACAAGTGAACATTGCTAGAGTTAGACATGCGTTACAGCAAGACCAAAGATCAGCTCATCCTTTACCCAACATTCCCCAATCAAGCTTCTGCCATATCGTTCGTAAAGACTTGAATTGGTATCCCTACAAACTATTATTAGGGATGCCCACTCTCAATACAGTTTCCACTAGAACGATTTTTCATTTACTGTGTGCGTGCACTCACACACGTATTGTCTATGGAGAAACTGATCGATACAAGAAATCCCAGGCATGTTAAATGGCGTACATACTTGTTTTGATCCAAATGTAGGCCTATATCAGGGTGTTTCAAGAAATTCCTGATTCCACCAGAAAACATTCACCAAACTTTTTCCTGTTTGGTCAGTAAATAGAGAGGACCTTCCTGCATGAAGAGATCACCTTTTTTAATGAAAAATTTAATGAGATGAGAACTACAACAGGTTGAAGTGACACCATTCCGTGCATCAGGTGTTCAAACGCAATTATCTCCGAATTTGGAGTGAATCAGACAAGCAAACTTACATACTCATAAAATTTAACTATTTATGACGACAAAATGTGTAGGATGTTAAGAAATTTAAGAATGTTTAAGCCTACCGCGGCCCATCTCAAATCATGCACTTCCCCGTGCACTTCTCACTACCATGTCCATTTCATAGGGAGTATAAAACCGGGGACCATCATGGCTTCCATGCACACAGTGTATTGCTCAATGTAGTAAAGATAACCTTTGAGTTGGAGCAAATTTCTCAAAATTGGTAGTGATTAATGTTACCAAACTTATGCCATGATGAAATATAATAATTTTTGAAGATAAAATGTGCTGACCTTAAAAGATTGAACAATGTTTAAGACTACCGCTTTTCATTTGAAATAATGCACTTATTGTTCATCTCCTCTATGGAGATATTTTCCATGGCGGCCATCTATGATCATGCTTGAGGTTTCAACAAACAAACCATGGGTTTTGAGGTCTTATAGTTTTTGTTGTATGTCAACAAAATCGATTAAATTTTCAGGATGATCTTATTTTCATGTTGTTATAAGCAAATATAATGTTCCAGATAAGATAGTTAATAAATACATTAAGAAAAAGTACCTTAAATTTGCACTTTCTGTTAGTATTCCTTTTTGGACTTTAACTTTTTAACATGTTCTAGCAGCCCTATATAAAACCGTGACACTCGAAAGGCCATATCTCTGGAATGAAAAGTCCAATTAAGATTATTTAAACGCCAAAATGTTTCTTTCATCAATTCCCATCCAATAAGTTAGGTCTGAATCAATTTAAAAGTACTTCAATTTTTAGTGGACATGCCTACTATTATAGTACCGTCATGGACTTTGTTGAATATTAAATAAAAGCAAAAGTTGCCTTTTCAACAATAAATCCTGTTAGCACTTTGCTGATTCGTCGAAATTGAAATGGATGAAAATCAATCAGCCGTGTGCAGCTATAAAAATAGGTGGTTGTATTCAAATGAGTATAACTTTAGTTTGCTGTGAGCAATTGCAACAATTCTTTTTTTTCTTTAGACGTGAAGAATTTGCTCTTTCCAGTGGCATTTTTATTTTTAGCAGATTCCTTGCAGAATTTGAGTTACAGCCCCTTAACAATGAGTTCTTTTTGACTCTGGCTGTATATTGCAATCTGTATACGTACTGACTTTACACACTTGAACATACTTTCGCAGATCATAAGTATTTCATTCCTTCGATCTGGTAAGCATTGTACATTGTAGTCGGGATTCAGAGTAGTCCAGTCAATCTAAACAAATTAGTGGTGTCACCCACCACTAATTGCAACAGAATTTTTTTCACTTTTATACATTTTAGAGATGTCCCCTGAACATCATACCAAAAATATACTAAAATATACTTGGTGGAAAGGTAGTTTTTGGCGGGAAAAGTTGCTCAAAATTGCTCTAATCTTATTAAAAACTATACCAAAGCATTCCTCTACTCTTAAGGATTCAGAAAAAGTATAGTTTGTCATATCTGTGATGTACCATTCTCAAGTTATAAGCAAAAAGGTCAAAGGTCAAATTTTGGGCTCCCGCATGGGTCAACTTCGAAAAAATGCTCCGATCTCCTTAAAAATGGTCTCAATGTGTGCGTCCTTTAAAAACACTCCAAAATAAGAATAGTTTGCCATATCTTGGACATTTCGTTACCTAGGTAGCAGGGTAAAAGAGGTCATTGACCATTGACCTCTATTGACCGCGACCTAGTTTTCAATGTTACGCATGTAATTAAACAACCTAAACAGTGCAAATATTCTTTAAATGAATTATGTTTGCAAGCCGAACAATTTGAGACCAATTTGGTTAAAATCAGACAATTTTTAGTTTTTTTACCTCTGTTGAACCCAACATTTGACCTTTGACCTTTTCGATTATAACTCAAGAACCGTACATCACAGATATGTCAAACTATACTGTTTCTGAATCCTTATGACTAGAGGAATAATTTGGTATAGTTTTTAAAATGATTGGAGCGATTTTGAAATTTGACCCCTGTATGACCTTTTCCCGCCAAAAACTACCTTTCCACCAAGTATATTTTAGTATACTTTTGTATGCTGTTCAGGGACATCTCTGGCATTCATAGCAGTGAAAAAAAAACCCACTTTGACTGGACTAGAGGATGATTTAAGCACTTCCCAGCAAGTCTTGCGGTTAGCACAGCTGTGTGAGTGAACATGACACCACTGCACGCCCACTGCATACACACGTGCATGGTTATATTTGAATTTGGACAGATATATTTACAATAAAAACACCTTCAAAAAGTTGGTCGATTTCACATTTTATGTTATCTACAGAAGGTGTGAATTATCCTTCATGCATACATCACTTTAGATCTGAAATCGACCAAGTAATAATGACACACGGGCAATTCTAAAACAACATCTTTTGCACAGAGTTCAATGGGATTTGAAAAGTAAAGTGGCAGTTGAAACTCTAGTGATAACACTTTTACAGTGCATGATGGGGCTTCCTTAAATCATCCTCTGGTCGGGATTTTAGTGCATTATTCTCAAAGTGTTGCTGTAATATTAAATATCAGAATCAGTTTTTACATTTAGAATTAGAATTGCTTGTCACAAAACAGAAAGCAACTAGAGCGCAATCGTCCACGCTACCTCCGCACAGGCCACTGAATTGTGGTTCCAATGAGTTTATTTTGTCACTGAAGCAATTAAAAAAAATGATCATAATCTCCAACTTATTAGTTTCCTTGAATTTACTTTATTTTTATTATGTACATTTATTAGTACTCACACAGCCACACCATATAGGCGATATCCCAGAAAGGGGGATGCTGATATTGTGATAATTCCACATAACATGGATACGATACCCAGACAGAGCTGTGCTATTCCCAACGAACGACCAGTAGTCACACGGTATCTTTGATTCGGGACAGGGCCTTGCTGGACGGTAATGCTACCAGGAACTACAGGCCCAGAATGACCTGTAGCTACAATATCTGGACTGTGTTGCTGCAATGACATCTTCTAAATTTAAAGAAGCGCACTCGGCGAAAATATTTTCAACTGAGAGTTGGTCAAGATCAATAAACCGGATACACTACATCACAGATATTGGAATATCTGGGACTACATAAAACCACATTTGTGACCCCTCGGCACAACTGAGCCCTGAAGTCGCCAATCATCATTTTTGAGATATTCAACCAAAATATTCTGCTTGAAATTAGCTTTAAAATGATGTATATCATGTCTATAGTACTTGACATTTAAGTAGTGAAAATCAATAAAACAGTCAATAAATCCTTTGTTTCCTACTGTTTATTGTTAAGTTCGATGGAGCATATCTCAATAGTGGCACTGGCGACATCCGGGCTCAGTTGTGCCGAGGGGTCACATTTGTAAATGATAGCACAAAAACTCAAACAACATTATTAGTGTCAGTTATATTTGTTTTGGATATATGATTATCATCACATAATCTTATGGCAACAAACTTTGATCCTGGTGAACCTGTGGGACCTGAGAGCACATATACGTATATCAAAACGAGACACTTTTGGGCAAGTTCGTAAATGGAGAAATAGCCAAAAATCTGCCCGGGTGATTTTTTTTCACAATTTGGGTTTGTTGGAAATTTTTGTTTAAAATATTGTTTGATGGTTTCAGACGTCAGACCGGAATATAACTGGCATTTTATATTTTTAGAGCATTTTACAAGGTAATTCCTACTCTCAACTTTGTCAATAATATTGTTAAATATCTCAATTTCCAATTTTATAATACCATAACTTACGAACTCAATATCTTCGCTTAGGAATGTCCGATTCCATTGGGGAAAACGGCGTTGTGGAGCAAAATATCTTTATATTTAAAGATATGTAAAACCCTCAAAATCGATAACCTCCCCCCTCCCCGAAATTCACTTCGTCCCTCATGCCTTCAATACGAAGCTTCAAACTTTTCAAATGATAGACGATTTTTCTTCTCATCTGCATACGCTGCATTCCATCAAGCGCAACAAAGAGAAAACACATGTTTCTTCAGTCAAGCTTTATATAAAGCAGTAAGTTTTTATTTCAATTTCCCCCTTTTTACAACTTCTATTTTATTTCAGTTCTTTTGTTTCAGTTTTCTTTATTCCTTTTTTAAAAGTTATTTTGATCCCAACAAGTATGTTGTGTGGCCACCGTTAGTGTCGGCTGTGCATCGTCGCCGTCGCATACTCCCGACCAGGCGTGTAATAGGCCAGTTTGTCATTTTTAAAACTGAACCTTCGTCTAATCAAATGCTTGTAACTTTGCTTCTCGAGTTACATTGGATTCAATGGGGTGTCATAATGTGCCGGATAAGATAGTCCATCTATTCAAAAATAAATTTACCCAAATATGGTTTAGGTTTAAAATTAGGATTTTTTCCAAGTGTAAGGATACTTTTTGGCGCAGTATATATACAAATGAAGAGCTTTGTTTCAAAACCCCTTACATCCACTTTTTGCTGAAATTGAGTTATTGATATGACAATATAGTGTGGGTAAAAATACGGGTACACATTTTGGTGGTTGTTTGACCTTCATACCACTTTCCCTTCCGGAGATATCGTATATTTCCCGTTTGGGAAATCTTAGGGAATTTCCGGAAATCTGAACTTAAAATGAATATTTTAATTTTTTTGATGTAAAGTAGTAGCCTGGAATGTTCTTTAACTATTAAAACTAAAAAGAACTGTTTTTGGGTCACTATGTTTGAAAAAAATCATTTTAATTAACAAAAGGTGTAGCTTCCGAAATACTCAAAAAATGCCATTTTCCCGAATTTAATTAAAAATTCATAATTAGTAAATGAGATATTTCAATTTTTCTTTTTGATTTTGCCAGCATTATTTTTTGCTAGAGACCTGTATTTAATTAAATATTGGTGATATTTGAGTTGTTAAATTAAGGGGTAGGGGTAGCATTATGGAGCATTTCCCCAGTTCTACTGAGTCAAATTTCACAATCTTGGTCTTGTTGGGTAGATATGAACTGCAAAAGTACAAACAATACATGAGATATGAATTTAGAGCAGCTCTGACATGACCAGGGGTTAAAGGGTCATGTGACGCCTGATTTGTAGTAATTTTCAAGGCTGTGTGACCTTTTGGCTCTGGTCAAAACATGGATAACCGGAAATCATATAGCATTAATTTTTGGCAATGCTGCAGTTCATATCTATGCAACAATACCGCATTTGGGAAATTTGACCGAGTAGAACTGGGGAAATTCTCCATAATGCTACCCCTACCCATTAATATACAACTCAAATATCATTAATATTTGACTTACATGCGTGTCTTTAGCAAAAATAATGGTAACCAATTGGAGACGGCTTGCTATTTGGTGATGTTCTAGAGGGTCCAAACAAACTACCCAAAGTATTTAATATTGGTTAGGATGCCATCTGAATGCCTACTTTTCCCAGATTGTTTCTACTGATTTCTCTATATAGAGATATACAGTAAGAAATAGCAAAAAAGTAGGGATTTTGTTAAAATCTACTGCCTGGGCGAAACATGCTCCGATATTACTGATATTTTAGCACAATACTAGTATGTACCCCAGTAAAATTCTCTGAGCGTTCCAAGTCGATCCGAGAAAAAAAGGTGTTTTTTGGCCCACCCTAATGTACATGATGTAAGGGGTTTTGAAACAAAGCTCTTCAAATACACATCCCCCTCTATATTCAAACACCCTAATCATTCAAGCGATTGATCCCGGAGTTGGACCAGGGAAGCTCTATTTATCGGGAATTGCCTGTTACACATGATCGCACACAAGGTCGTAGGCAATTGGTCGGACCTCATCTGCTCAGAACATATTGACCCAGGTCAGCATACCGCCATATCCTTCCCGACATGCTTAGTAGCCAAGTCCGTAGAAGAGTGGATCTACACACTATGTACACAAATATACATTTGGCCACATTTTATTATACGATTAATACGAATTTATTAAACATGGTAACAAATATTCTCTAGCAATTCGGTTATAGATGGAACTGGTAGGCATATTATAAATTCGGGATATTAAATATCTTCCTGACCAGCCAGATCTGCGCATGGTCAAAGACGAGTATCAGACCGACGCAAACTGGCTTAGTCTCCACATCAGCCAGTTTGGTTCCGCCCCTCCACAGGGAGCGTAACCTGTGTAGGAGACTCGGTCGGACCTGGTCGGACCTCATCTCTCCCCATCGATTGTGTCCTATAATCCCCGACATTGCCCTTATGAAGTCACATCGCCCTGGTTGGACGGACTATAATTATCACACCTGCCTCGCGCCTCAGCACCTGCTTATGAATATCAATAGAAGATGGTCAATAACTTTCTGAGTGAATGCGTTATCTTTTGTTCAGATATTTTGAAGGTCTATTTAAAAAGTCTAGCATCGCTTGGAACTTAATTCAATAGCGCTAAAATTAAAATCACAGTATGCATTCGTTGTGGACAAGCGATGCTACATATGTAGTATGACTTGCGCGCTATGTCACAGAACTTACATGTCTTTTAATGTCTTGCCGTTTTATACTGGCTATCAATAATTTAAAAAGAAGTTACAGTTACTGGACGATATTACGGTAAGGGTCAATTGAATTCACTTCATGATGTAGACTTTTATAGTACTTGTTTTACAGTTGTGTAAGTTCATACGTGCAGGTAGTAAACAAGAAGTAAAAAGATTAAAACTTTCAACTGCACTCACCAGGTTATTTTCCCAAATATTTCCCCCGGATATTTCCGAACCAACTGGTTCCTTCGTCAGTTGGTGATGGTGTATGTATACTTCTTTTGATTTGATACGAAACCAGAAGCTAGCTATACAATGCTATAGAAGTATACACAATTACGGCCGGGAACTGGCTTCTGATAAACGACCAATAGATAAATGACGAAGACGAGTTCCGCAGTCTAGCATGCATGTGCAAACGCGAGTCAGCTGTGCGCGGCTTATTTATATAGGGCCTATTGGATTTTGTTAATTTTAATGATTTTATTTTGTTTTTAGTTTTAAACCGCGCCGAGATCTCAAAAACAAAAATGACCGTGATAAATGAATAATTAAACAAACGAATCCATGATACCACAAACTTCGCTATTAGACAATCATGGGAAAAATGTGTAGGGATACGTGGTTCATTTTGCTCTTGTTTCCATCCCCAGTGACGTAAATTTTGATGGACGTTTTTCAAATAATGTTCTACGTGTAGCTTCATCCCTCTTGTAAGCATGGTAAGCTATATCCCTCACTTCCCCCACCAATCAATGTTGCAGAAGCCAACACGGAGCCTGATCATCAACATTGTTACCACCATGAAGGCGCTAAATCTGACAATAGCAACAATCGCGCAAAGTAGCACAAGTTAATGTGAAAGCGTGATTCTTGTCATAAGAGCACAGAATAGCGCAAAGTAGCACAAGTTAATGTGAAAGCGTGATTCTTGTCATAAGAGCACAGAATAGCGCAAAGTAGTGTGAAAGCGTGATTCTTGTCATAAGAGCACAGAATAACGCAAAGTAGCACAAGTTAATGTGAAAGCGTGATTCTTGTCATAAGAGCACAGAATAAACAAAACAGTAATTCACGCGATTTTGCGTTTTTGTACATCACCTACAGTACCTCAAGCTTGTGTTATTCACGCGATTTTGCTCATCTCGCTGATTCCATCACCTACCTCAAGCATGAACTATTCACGCGATTTTGCGTTTTCCTAAAACCTCCCAAAACCAGATTTAGTTTTCAACTCCACAATTTAATTTTATGAAACAGTAAATGAGTATCTATTGGCTCCTTATTTTATCCACGAACACCTCTCCTAAACATTATCGCCTTTTTTAAATTTTCTGCAAACACCCCAAAACCGTCCACACCAGATTTTAAATTTCTCTTTGCCGAGAACCGATGTGTCTCGCCATCCTCTGAAAGAGTTGTCAGGACAAGGATGTTTAGATATGAAGTACTTACCGACAAAAATCCCTTTCCCGAAAACCGCCCAACCCCAAACATCACTTCTCTTAACTTAAAAAGCATTCGCAATTTGACCATTCGCAATTTGAGCATTCGCAATTTGAGCATTCACAATTTGAGCATTCACAATTTGAGCATTCACAATTAAATTATATGAAACAGTAAATGAGTATATATTGGCTCCTTCTTATTAAATACAAAGCATTCGCAATTTGAGCATTTACAATTTTAATTATATGAAACAGTAAATGAGTATATAATTGACTCCTTATTTTATCCACGAACACCTTTCCTAAACATCGCTTTTTTTTCTAAAAACCCGCCCCCAACCCAAAAACCGTCCACACCAGATTTTAAATTTCTCTTTGCCGAGAACCGCTGTTGGGTCAGTCCATGCCAAAAGAGACTGAGTGTACACCCACCCTCTTGGATTTTGCTCTCCTTTGGCTCAGGGGTACCTTTCATGGATCCCTAGGTGAGGTCACAAGAAAAAATTCCAAATTTCATTTCGTTTGCGAATGGCAGGCCGTCAAAGTTTGGCGATTTTGACCAAAATTGGGAATTTAAGTGGTCTAAATGACGAAGTGCTCTCTTTGATGGGCATTTTCTTCTTAATTGAATCAGTTGTAACCCTCTTGTTGAATGTGGTCACTCACTGGCTGTGTCTGAAATGCCTAATGCCAAAAAAGATAGATTTTTGAATTTCGTTGGGATTCAGGGGGGGTCAAAAACGGCACTTCATGCTGTTCAATCAAATTATATTTGATTTTGAAGGACCCATGGTAATGTCACAGTGCACTTATAGGTCCTAATGATGTTCAGAATGGATTAATCATGTGCCAATGTCTATGAGAAATTTAAAAAAAGAGAAATTTCTAGACCCCCTACAGAGTTGTAGGGCCCCCTAGAGTGGTTCAGCCACAAATGGTGCTTAAAATCAGCAAATTTTGACCCCTAATAACTTAAGGTGTACACCAGATATGAATTTCTAGTCTTTTGCATCTGAAAGAACGCAGTCTAACGTTACTAGGAACATAAGATTTGTTTTGTATTTTGTGTGTTTTGATACTAAGTTGATGCTTTCAAAAATGCCAATTTTTTACTAACATACAGGTTACGGGGACAAAATGCCAATTTTAATATGCCATTTTTTCTATTTTTGATCACTAATTATATTCACAATGGATTAACCATGTGCCAATGTCTATGAGCAGTACAAAAGAAGAGAAATTTCTAGACCCCCTACAGAATTTTAGGCCCCCCTAAAGTGGTTCAGCCACAAATGGTGCTTAAAATCGGCAAATTTTGACCCGTAATAACTTTAGGTGTACTCCAGATATGAATTTCTAGTCTCTTGCATCTGAAATAATGTAGTCTAATGTGACAAAGAACATAAGATTTGTTTTGTATTTTTTGTATTTTGATACTTAGTTGACACTTTCAAAAATGCCAATTTTTGACCAACGTACAGGTTACGGGTACAAAATGGCAATTTTTAAATGCCTTTTTTTTCTATTTTTGGATCATTCTATAGCAAATTGTTTTATTTGCAATGTTATTTCAAGTTGCTTTTGAGTCAAATAATAAGAAAAAACTATATGGATTTTCAAGGGGGTTAAAATGGTGCTTCCTGGCAACGATGCACTTGCAAATTACAGGTAATGGTACAAAGTACCCATTTCACTGTGCTATTGTTTCTAGGTTTTTAGTTTTATTGCAATTTCTTTACTTATCCTGACAATTCAAGGTGCTCTTGAGTCAAATAGTGAGAAAGAACTAATTCGAAATCCTCTGTATGGATTTTCAAGGGCATCAAAATGGCACTTCCATGCACATTCCAGTATGCTCTCTTTCTGTGTTATTTGGATATTCATTTTGACCCCCTTGAAAAGCCATACAGTGGTGCTAAAGCTTGATTTTTTGTTATATTTTAACTTGACAGTAACATGGAATGCCAAATTAAATAGAAACACTTACCAAACACAGACAAAATGCATCATGAGATGGGTATGAAGTGTCATTATTACCAGTAATTTAGCAAAGTTAATGTACATCATCATGATCATTGAAAATCCATACACATGATTCCAAATTAGTTTTTTCTCATTATTTGACTCAAGAGCAGCTTGAAATGTCAAAATAAATAAGAAAATTGCAATAAAACTGTAAAACAGAGAAAAAAGAGCACACTGATATCATGGATATGCCGGGGTACTTCGTATCATAACCTGTACCTTGCATGTGCATCGTTTCCAGGAGGTGCCTTTTTGACCCCCTTAAAAATCCATACAGAGGATTAAAAGTAGATATTTCTTATTCATGTTATTATTTGACTCAAGAGCAACTTGAAATATCAGGATAAAGACAATTTGCAGTAAAATTGGAATTTTGTACCCGTATCCTGTACGTTAGGCAAAAATGACTATTTTTGAAAGCATTAACTTAATGTCAAAACACAAAAAATACAAAACAAATCTTATGTTCCTAGTAACGTTAGACTGCATTCTTTCATATGCAAAAGACTAGAAATTCATATCTGGTGTACACCTAAAGTTATTAGGGGTCAAAATTTGCCGATTTTAAGCGCCATTTGTGGCTGAACCACTTTAGGGGGCCTAAAATTCTGTAGGGGGTCTAGAAATTTCACTTCTTTTGTATTGCTCATAGACATTGGCACATGGTTAATCCATTGTGAATATAATTAGTGATCAAAAATAGAAAAAGGGCATATTAAAATTGGCATTTTGTCCCCGTAAACCTGTACGTTAGTCAAAAAATTGGCATTTTTGAAAGCGTCAACTTAGTATCAAAACTCAAAAAATACAAAACAAATCGTATGTTCCTAGTAACGTTAGACTGCATTCTTTCAGATGCAAAAGACTAGAAATTCATATCTGGTGTACACCTAAAGTTATTAGGGGTCAAAACTTGCTGATTTTAAGCGCCATTTGTGGCTGAACCACTTTAGGGGGCCTAAAATGTTGTAGGGGTCAAGAAATTTATCTTCTTTTGTATTGCTCATAGACATTGGCACATGGTTAATCCATTCTGAACATAATTAGGACCTATAAGTGCACTGTGACATTATCATGGGTCTTTCAAAATCAAAAATAATTTTATTGAACAGTACAAAGTGCTGATTTTGACCCCCCCTGAAATCCTAACGAAATTCAGAAATCTATCTTTTTTGGCATTAGGCATTTCAGACACAACCAGTGAGTAACAACATTCACCAAGAGGGTCACAACTGATTCAATTAAGAAGAAAATGCCCCTCAAAGAGAGCACTTTGTCATTTGTACCCCTGAAATTCCCAATTTTGGTCAAGGTCGCCAAACTTTGACGCCCTGTCATTCGCAAACGAAATGGAATTTGAATTTTTTTCTTGTGACCTCACCTAGGGATCCATGAAAGGTATCTTTGAGCCAAAGGAGAGCAAAATCCAAGAGGGTGGGTGTACACTCAGTCTGCTTTGGTATGGACTGACTCTGTTTCTAAAGTCGCCATCCTCTGAAAGAGTTGTCAGGACGAGGATGTTTAGATATGTTGTACTCACCGACAAAATACCCCTTCCAGAAAACCGCCCAACCAAACATCACTTCTCTTTGCCGAGAACCGTTATGTCTAAGTCGCCATCCTCTGAAAGAGTTGTATCGCCTTTTTTTTAATTGTCTGCAAACACCCCAAAACCGTCCACACCAGATTTTAAATTTCTCTTTGCCGAGAACCGCTGTGTCTAAAGTCGCCATCCTCTGAAAGAGTTGTCAGGACGAGGATGTTTAGATATGACCATCCGTTCCCGAAAACCGCCCAGCCCCACACCAGATTTTAAATTTCTCTTTGCCGAGAACCGCTGTGTCTAAAGTCGCCATCCTCTGAAAGAGTTGTCAGGACGAGGATGTTTAGATATGTTGTACTCACCGACAAAATACCCCTTCCCGAAAACCACCCAACCAAACATCACTTCTCTTTGCCGAGAACCGCTGTGTCTAAAGTCGCCATCCTCTGAAAAAGTTGCCCGCCCACCCCAAAACCCTCCACACCAGATTCTAAATTTCTCTTTGCCGATAACCGCTGTGTCTAAAGTCGCCATCCTCTGAAAGAGTTGTCAGGACGAGGATGTTTAGATATGTAGTACTCACCGACAAATTACCCTTCCCGAAAGCCCAAACATCACTTCTCTACTTAAAAAAAGCACGCGCAATTTGCCGAGAACCGCTGTACTCACCGACAATATACCCCTTCCCCGAACCGCCCAACCCCAGCTGTCTCCATTTCCAGAAAAGTAGTACTCATCGACAAAATACCCTTTTTCCATCAGAATGGATCAAAGTACAAAAACACAAAATAGCGCGAATAGCGCACCCCCTATATAGATCTATCAATAAACCACCAAAATCGCAAAATCGCGCGAATAGCACTACTTCTTAAGTACGTAGGGAAAAATACCATAGTACAAAATCGCAAAATAGCGCGAATAGCGCACCCCCTATATAGATCTATCAATCAACCACCAAAATCGCAAAATCGCGCGAATAGCACTAATTCTTAAGTACTTAGGGAAAAATAGCATAATCGCGCTAATAGCGCTTCAGTGTTAAGGCATTTTCCCCATCATAATGGACCAAAGTACAAAATCGCAAAATAGCGCGAATAGCGCACCCCTATATAGATCTATCAATCAACCACCAAAATCGCAAAATCGCGCGAATAGCACTACTTCTTAAGTACTTAGGGAAAAATAGCGTAATCGCGCGAATAGCGCTTCAGTGCTAAGGCATTTTTCCCATCATAATGGACCAAAGTACAATAGCGCGAATAGCGCACCCCTATATAGATCTATCAATCAACCACCAAAATCGCAAAATCGCGCGAATAGCACTACTTCTTAAGTACGTAGGGGAAAATACCATAATCGCGCGAATAGCGCTTCAGGGTTAAGTCATTTTTCCCATCATAATGGACCAAAGTACAAAATCGCAAAATAGCGCGAATAGCGCACCCCCTATATAGATCTATCAATCAACCACCAAAATCGCAAAATCGCGCGAATAGCACTACTTCTTAAGTACGTAGGGGAAAATACCATAATCGCGCGAATAGCGCTTCAGGGTTAAGTCATTTTTCCCATCATAATGGACCAAAGTACAAAATCGCAAAATAGCGCGAATAGCGCACCCCTATATAGATCTATCAATCAACCACCAAAATCGCAAAATCGCGCGAATAGCACTACTTCTTAAGTACGTAGGGGAAAATACCATAATCGCGCGAATAGGTGTACCACGTTAAGCCGTTTTACTGCTGTAGAAATATTTTAAGTTTGAAAATATAAGTGTTAATAGCACAAATAGCAATTCTTCAAAATCGCGGTGCGATTATTACGATTATACATACAAAGTAATGGCAGAAACGCGCGATCGCAAGACATGTGAAGAGTGCTATTATTGCTATTGTCAGTTATAGCGCCTTTCTCGTTACCACGGTTACGAGAGAATTAGGGATCGATTTTAGTGCATCGTCCTAAACTGAATTATAAGCCTAGACTAAATTCCATAATTGTAGTTGTGTTTTTAATACAATTATTTGCTTCTTACCCATTTCTTATCTTTTTATTACATTAGGATAAAGCCAATGGTGCCACATAACGTGAAACCATACTACTGTCTATGGTGAAACACAACAGTACCTTGGAGGAGCCTTTGACGGAAAGCACAGAAAAGTACATCAACATCGGGACGTAGAAAGCACTGTTCTAGTATGTACAGCCATAATCAGGAAGCATGGACCTTCTCACTAATACTTGTCACTTGTTGGATGGATGCTACAGAAATAGTTGATTGCTTTGTGCCATTTCTTATAAATACCGAAGTACGGAAATTGAACTAGATAACGCGAATGAACTTGAACATAATTATTGAAGGTGTTAATGAGCACAATACAGAGTTTTCTGGATAATTATGCAGTATGCAAAGGGTTGCAGGTAAGGTAACCATTGTTTCAATTTCAGGCCAGCCCCTTTGTTTTCATGAATTGGACAACTATCTTCAATCAAAAACAAAAACAAAAAACAGAGGGGTGAGTACATGTACATCAATGAATGTTTTGTGTCTGTAACTGTCCGTCCCACTTTGGCCACTCCGACCCGGGCTCCGACAGCTTCCGACAAAAGAGCGAGATTAGGCTACCGACATTGTGCATGCACAACATCTGCAAGTAAGAAAGTATTTGTAAGTATTTATTTAAGTAACAGAAAGTAAAGTGATTTATTAATCATCGAATATAAATTACAAATCTATGATTTTTCAATCGTAAGCTTATTATGCATATTCAATTATAAGTAGGCCCCGAAGTAGGCCTACAATGTAGGTGTATAAGGCTAATGGAACTCGATTGTTAGTTTCCTATTGACCTCCCGCATCACCTTTTCAATTTGACCAAAACTTTCATTATTTTCATTAAAAAGTCAGTTATCTGATAATTGAGATGGAAATAATCAAAAGTAAAACTCTCAAAATGGCTGACAATCCCTGCTGATCATAATCAGCAGTTTTTCTTAGTTGTAGGGGTAGAGGATGTAGTAAATAATGGAAATTAACAAAGGATTACCTCATCATGTTTCTAGTGATTACAAAAATTGCAAATTTATTTTCATTTTAATAAAAACAAATTCAAATTTTTTTTTAAATCTGTTGCAAAATGTCTGTAAAGATGATCTAAGCATTAATACTTGTTTTGAGATGGTCTTTCATTAACAATATACTTTGGTACTGGTGGGGGTACCTAAATTTAGAGAAAGCTGTTCATAAAATCATTGATTTTGTTGACATAATGGATAATGAAATAGCGACCTCGTCCTTTTTCTCAAACATCCAATCGGAAACTAATAATCGAGTTCCATTGGCCTAAAACTGCTACATTATTTATTTTATTGATGAAATCTACATCGAAGCATGTATGTGTAAAGGGGTACAGTGATACAACAGGTCTAGCAGGCTAGGGTACAGAGGAGGGGAATTCTTTATACATTCTAGAATAATTAATTATCCCGCATATCAAGTTTGCAGCCATTAATCCTTGCATGCAAGTTTTGAATAAAAATAAAATTATAGGCCTGTACAAACGGAAACGTTATGAGGCCTACATGCACACGAAAACAAAATACGGGAATGAGGTTAACTTTTAGCATGTTTTGTTTGCTTGTAATTAAAGCAAGTAATTAAAATTACTTGCTTTTTTGTATTCTTGCACCTTTGTTTGCTTGTTTGTTTTGTTTGTCTGTTTATAGCTTGATATTGTTTTGTTTTTTTGCACTTAATGTTGTTGCTGTTGTCATCCAACCTTCCAGACGTGCAGATATAAATAAAACCCTGTCCTACGGGTCCGACCGACCCAGATTGTGCCATTTTAAGGATTTTTTTCTGTATGCACATCAAATTAGCCGTTTTTATTTGGGGGAGGCAATGAAAAACGCCCTCAAAGCGAGTGCAAAAATGCATTTTTCGAACAGAATTAATGATTTTAGAAGTTATTTTTACGGTTGTTGCAACAATAATATACATAAAAACCAACCTGATCGACCGGCCATGCTTGAAAAGTCCATCCGCCCAGGATCTGTGGTCTGCCCGTAGAACATTGTTTTTCGTCGCTTTAAGGGTATTCATACAGCACAGAGTAGGAGAGGTGAAAAGTTATGCCCATCGCCATGATAAACGTGCACACACACGGACATCACAAACAGAATTTGAAGTTTTTTTTTTTTTTTTCAGAAGCGCTTAATAGAGAGAACATCTAGGCAGCCAATGGTATAAAAGTATTGTCATCAGTGAACCTTTTCAGTCTCTCCAAGAATACATATTGTCTCACTTGCCTCTAGTTTTTGGTTACACGATTTACTATGGAGGTACCAACCCTTGACTGGTTTCTATACCAAAAGCCGTAACACTATTCTATATGGCACCTATACGAATATGTACTAGGTATGGATATCCTCTAAACAGTGGTACCAAAATAAGTACCAACAGGCTAATATGAAAGAAAATCAATATTTCAATATCGCTCTTATTTTATAAGAGCAAAAACGCCAAAAATTAAAAACCAGCTGGGCATCTTTAACCTGCCCTATACTTTATGTTTGACCGAAGATTGTTAGCTGAACTCAGCATAAATGGTAGATTTACGATAAGTTGAGCCTTTTACTAGTGCACAGGTGTTGGTTCAACCCTCAATAGTAAGACGTGGATTCAAGAATTAAAGGACGCAATGTTTTGCAATAATAATATTTTTCATCAGGATATTATTTGCTTTAGTTTTAGTGTCAACAAAAGAAAGACTAAATGGGCAGCAGTGATACGACTAACCATACGAGTTAGTGTCAACAAAAGAAAGACTAAATGGGCAGCAGTGATACGACTAACCATACGAGTTAGTGTCAACAAAAGAAAGACTAAATGGGCAGCAGTGATACGAATAACCATATAAAGAGTACAAAGGTTTAAATGGGTATGATTGAAGGAGCGGTCTGCATGCAAGCATGTTTTAATGAGCATGTTGCAGTTTTCTACATCACATTGTAAAATTATGTCTTCATTTTATATTATATTATAGGTCATGTGTTCACAGAGCAGTAATCAGTGCCGGCTGAACATTTTCTTAGCGTTTATTGTGCAATTGTTCACTAAACATGTCATAAATCAGTTCCACATTATTATTTTTTATACATTTATTTCTTGTGACGTTTCTCTAGCCAAACTTGGCCTCTTCAGAAGAGACAACCCATATTTGTAAATTATTATTTACTCCCCATTTCAGAAAAATACAGCACTAATCTTCTTGGATTAAAAAATATTATCCTGTTTTGCCAAATGAAATATAGCTCAATCCTAATCCTTTAATTAGTCTTTGTTCAAGTCTTTGGGCTTGATTGTCACAGAATACAAAAAAAGGTCGAAAACGCCCTAAAAAGGCATGTTTTCCAAAAATTGACCAAATATTAAGATTTTAATAAAGATTTAATAAAAAAAAAGAAGTGCTGTACTTTTCTGGAATGGGGGTATGCACAGTTGTTGCCGCAGGCGCACAGGATAATCAATAACATGTTAGTATTTGTCCCAGATTCTTTCTAAAAATTAAAAAAAAAAGTTTTTACTCGCATTTGTTTTTTATGACGCTTCTTCAGACTGACAGCCCAGATTAAAAAAAAAATATTTAGGTATACTCAGTAGTTGTCACAAGGAGGGGCACAGGATGATCAAGAACATGTTATTATTTTTTTCCAGATGCTTTTCACAAACTTCTTGAAAAATTACTGACTTTACATGCATTTGTTTTTAGTGACGTTTCTTTTACTGACCTTCAGACTAACAAGCCATATTTTTAAATCATTTAGGTGTACTCAGTAGATGCCGCATGAAGGGGGAAAAGGATGACACAAGAACATGCTATTATATTCATGATTATTTATTCCAGGTTCTTTTTATACAAAAAAAGCCAGGGAAAATATTGATTTTATTTGCATTTTGTTTTTAGTGACATTTCTCTACTGGGCCTCTTCAGACTGGCAACCCATATTTTTAAATCTTAGTACTAATATGTATGCGCAATAACTGCCGCATAATCGCATCAAGAAAATGTTATATTTTTTTCCAGATTCTCTTCATACCAGGACAAATATTGATTTTACTTGCATTTGTTTTTAGTGACGTTTCTCTACTGACAACCCAAATCTTTAAATTGTTTTTAGGTATACTCAGTAGTTGCCGAATAGAGGGGCGCAGGATGATCAAGAACATGCTAGTATTTTTTTACCAGATTTCGTATAAAAAATACAGGAAAAAGATTGATTTTTACTCGCATTTGTTGTTTAGTATGTTTGGTGACGTTTCTCTACTTGGCCGCATGACTTGTATCTGGTTATGTACTTGTGCAATGTGTCTTTCGGAGGGATGTCTCGTGTTTGTGGCTAGTCTCTTCCTCTTTCTTTTATCTTTCTAATTTCTGTCCAACAGCTTACTACTACCAAATTCGAAGCGGATCAACGGAGGATGGCATCAAAGCAGGCCCTATGGGAAGGAAGTTGATCGTTCCCGTTGCATTGTCGTCCAGGTATATCCCATGTAAACATAGAGAGGCAGCTATCAGCCACAGTTTAGAGTGCTGATATTGGCACTAAACTCGTAATCGGAAGAAATTACCAACTTGTCTTTAATCTTTACTTCTTATATATATTATTCGGTCCTCCATAAGATACCTGCCCCTCTGTCATCTTTAAGAGCTTTCTTAGAACTGTCCTCCAACATGGCTACCATTTCAATTATTTTTATACCGTTCAGGTTGGTTTGTTGTATGCAAACTATAACTCTGACATACTTTGACCATGTTGACCTGTTTTGACCATGCACCCAACATGGACCACATCCTCTCAACGCTAGGTCCTAGACTAACTAAAGAATATTAATGTAGTTTATTGTAATTTGTATCCAATCTCTCTCGCATGATTTGAGAAATATTGCATACTCTCCACCCTCTTCCGTATCTCCTTCCCCTCTACCCTTCCCCTCTTTTGCCCATTACCCTCCCCCTCTCTCCCACCCACTCTGTGTCTCGCCATCCCCCATCCTATGGCGACGGCCTGCCGAGGAACTTACATGAAAAAACTTACAAATATCCATATCAATATGAATACAAAGAATTTTGCATGCTACAACAATAGCACAAATTAATCAATACATATACATATAAACTAACAAATTAATATAAACAATATTTGAATTGAAGAAAAATAATCATTATTACTTTATCTCTTATTTTTAAAATTCCACAAAGTGTAGTATGACGCTTCTTTAGAAGGCGCTGGTTTTCGCTGTTTCGAGATACCTATTAGCATCGCGAAAGTTCACAGCAAAGCTCTCAAATCAGAAAGGGCGGTTAACCCGGTCGGTTAAGGAATTTTGTACGCACTAATCTAGCTTCGACAACATTTTGTACCGGCTATAAGACTACGTGTAAAATGTGTAGCTGTCCTAGATCATTGTAGATGTAACGTAGCGTAGATGTAACCTAGCGAACCTTATATAAAATTCGAACTATCGGACCTTATGTTAATTAAATTCAGACTAGCGGACCTTATTTAACATTCGGACTAGTCCTTATATAAAATTTGGACTAGCGAACCTTATATAAAATTTGGACTAGCGAACCTTATATTAAATTCGAACTAGCGGACCTTCTTATAATTTCGGACTAACGGACCTTCGGACTAGAGCACCTTTTATGAATTCGGAATAGCGAACCTGATTAACAATTCGGACTAGCAAACCTTTTAATAATTGCGGAAACGTAAAATAAAAAGGTATTTCTACCGGCTATAAGACGACGTGTAAAATGTGTAGCTGTCCTAGATCATTGTAGATGTAACGTAGCGTAGATGTAACCTAGCGAACCTTATACAAAATTCGGACTAGCGGACCTTATGTTAATTAAATTCAGACTAGCGGACCTTATTTAACATTCGGAATAGCGAACCTTATATAAAATTTGGACTAGCGAACCTTATATTAAATTCGGACTAGCGGACCTTATGTTAATTAAAAGTCAGACTAGCGGACCTTATTTCACATTCGGAATAGCGAACCTTATATAAAATTTGGACTAGCGAACCTTATATTAAATTCGAACTAGCGGACCTTCTTATAATTTCGGACTAGCGGACCTTCGGACTTGAGCACCTTTTATGAATTCGGAATAGCGAACCTGATTAACAATTCGGACTAGCAAACCTTTTAATAATTTCGAACAAGCAAACCTTCGGACTAGCGAACCTTTTTTCTAACTAGCGAACCTTTTTGCAAATTCGGACTGGCTACCGTCACGTCCCCCATTGAAATACGTGTTCAGACTATAGCGAACATTCGGACTAGCGAGCCTTTGGACTAGCGGGTACTCACGGCGTAGATGTAAGCCATGACATTTTTTAGTGACTTTAACAGTAGACCGGTAAAACAGAGTACTGTAAATGAAAGGTACATATTTATCTAAAAAGGGTACTGTCAAAGAAAATAAGGCGATAAGGCCATTTTTCAACAAGTAATCGCAGGTATATCCAGATTTTATGTTTGGTTTGGGAAAAAAGTTTGTCATTGTTCTCAGCTGGAAAACCATGGGGGCAAACTTCAAGTGAATGCTTACAAAGTGAGTTTGTAAGCGTTAATTACGGATATGTCATCGATTCGATGAAATATGTTCCAGAGTGAAGCAAGCGATTTATTGAGGATATTGTAAGAACTTTTTGTTGCGCTACTGAGTAAACCTCGACTTTGTTTGGTAAGGGAAGTCAAACCGTTACTTTTTCTTTGAGGCCTTTTTACATGTAGGCTGAGACTTGCATACTTGTATGCAGACAATACATACACGTGAGTATTTAACAATGTTTAATGCTATCTTATAACATGATATATTTCTGTTATAAAGCCGGTAAGTTACTCCTTAGTTGGTTTGGTTAGCAGGTAATCAACATGGCCAATAGGGCGGGGAGTGGAGAGCTGACTGCAGGTAAGGATTCATAACTTACTTTCAGTTCACTAGCAATAATAACTCTATTCATTTGCAGAGTTTTGGAGCAGGCCATACTATGATACGTACCTACGAAGAACACTTGGTTCCACCTGACATGCGCATGCCTGATGAGACGTAGAGCATGATCATACAACTCAAGATTGACAAAAGTATACAACAACATAGTTGAAGGACTTGAAGGTAAGGAACTTACAGATACAGATAATTTCGTACTTGTGGAAGACTAATTTTTAATCTTTGTATTTTTTTTTGTGCCCTCTTTGCAAGTGATATTTAAAAATTTGCGGCTGCTTTCAATGCTGTGTAAGGATAGTTACGGTAATGTAATGTTCAATATTTGGACGTCTCAATGGGAGCTTTTGGATATGATGGTGTGGCTAATTTAATTAGTAAAGTACTGTTTCTTAAGATTGCCTTTTTTAACTGTATTTTTCAGAGAGGTAGGCTACGTTATAAAAGTAGAAGATTGAACATGATGAAACAGTGGATAAAATACAGTACATACAGTACAGTGACCTAGGTTAGTGTTTAGCTTTCTTAGTAATGTAGTTTTGGGCAATGACGCACTTTGTAAGTGTTAGATGAGCAATTATGCCCTATGCCATTATGCAACAACAAAATTTAGTTTCAGGTACAGAATAGGAACTTTTACAACGCAAGGCCCAGATGGTTTGCAGATTATGTACACGTACACAGCGATATGGTCGCCTATGCATGTGCACGTGTACATAATCTGCAAAACATCTGGGCCTTGCGTTGTAAAAGCTCCTATTCTGTACCTGAAACTGAATTTTGTTGTTAATGGCATAGAGCATGCGCTCAGTAACAAAAACAGTAGTTTTTGCCACAGTTAATAAGTATAAAATGTCCATGGGGAGGAGACGCATATGCGCATGGCCCAAGTGTGATGGTGAGGCTAATTACAGGTAATTTAGGTAATTCTTTGTCAAACTCGATCAAAAGCATGTACGCGCTTTATATTGCGTATACATGCTTAGTACGCTACATGGATGCAATATGTACGTTCGAGCTTGGCCAAGAATTACTCGATTTCCCTAAAGTAGTGTTTATTAATATTGTATTCTTACCTTTTTCAGAGGTGAAGTTATTAGTTAACACAGAAAAGGCTGAACCAGTAGAGAAAAGACGTCACAGTGACCCAGGTTAGTGTCTAGTGTCATTCATCATCATCATCAGTCTTTTTGGGAGAACAATGCATATCTGCAATATGAAAGGTCAAAATTTTCAATTGATGGTCGGCTTTTCATCCCAGCTACATACACTTTAAGGGGGTACTATACCCCTCGATAAATTTGTGTCTATTTTTGCATTTTTCTCAAAAATTAATAACTCACGGTAACAATAGTTATGTATATTAAAGGGACAATGAATCCAATTACTGCACTGGAATTTCAGTGACCCAAGAGCAGCGGTTCGTTATTAGAAATAAGATACCGCTAGGATGTACCTCATTTCCTATAATATATACTGAACCGCTTGCCTTGAGTCACTGAAATTTCAGTGTAATTGGATTCCTTGCCCCAATAATATACATGACTTTTGTTACCAGTGTCTTATTGTTTTTTGAGAAAAATGCAAAAATAGTCACAAATTTACCACAGGGATGTAGTACCCCCTTAGGTATATTAGATTTATACAATTTACTTCGGGGACTGTAAAATTTCAAGAATATCAGTATTTAATAGATTGCCATAAAATGTGCAAAATCGGTAATCTTTGTTCAATTCAGCTTGGAACGCACGGTCCATACAGCACGTATGGAACATCACATTAGAGAGCTTGCGAAATGGCGTTACTTTAACTTTAACTTTAACGTCTAGAGGATTATAGAGATTATGTATTCAAAACCACCTTGGTTTTGAATACATAATCCTCTATAATCCTCTAGACGTTAAAGTTAAAGTTAAAGTAACGCCATTTCGCAAGCTCTCTAATCTCTCTAATGCGCTCGGTAACAAAATAGTATAGTTATTGCCATGCACTTTGAATACAGGTTTAAAACAAGTAAATATAAGTATAAAATGTACACGGGAGGGTACATATGGCCCGAGAGTGATTGTGCAGCTAATTTAGTAAAGTAGTGCTCCTTAAGATCGCCATTTTTGCCTATTTTTCAGAGAGGTAATGTTTTGTGAAAGCAAAAGCTGAACATGCTGAAACGGTGGCGAATAAGCAGTATTATAGTGACCGAGGTTAGTGTTTGTATTCCTTAATAATGGCTAATAAACAAAAATTAACTAACCCCCCTTAAATAATGACCATTATTCAAAAACGGATGATTGTATTACAAATCTGTAAAATGCGTTGGAAGCAGAATTTATTTCTGCACATTTTGACACCTCATTTGTAGCAATTGACTAAATACTGACGTCACAGCGTACATGTTAATCAATGTAACCCAAGATTTGAAAGTTGCAGTAAATTGTATTGATTTTGTATTGAGTGTAATGGAAGGAAATCTGTGTAATGATATTTGAGTGTTTTTGTATTGTAAACCTTTGTATGTAAGTGCAACTTTCAAATCTGGACCCCACTACATTCAATTGACCGGCGTTTTATTGTTTTCTGGGCTATCGTATCAAATGAGGTGTCAAAATGCACAGAAATAAATTCTGCTTCCAAAGCATTTTACAGATTTGTAATACAATAGCCCCTTGTTGAATAATGGCCATTATTTAAGGGGGGTTAGTTACTTTTTTGATATGTTTAATATAGTTTTTGGCAATGATGCACTGGATGAGGAATTATGCAATATTTCATTATGAAACAACATAGTTTAAGATATAAGAAGCTTGCAGATAATTTATAGCTTACAATTTCATACTTGTGGAGAACTGATTTGTTATTTGTATTATTTTCTCGTTTGTTTGGGTGCCCTATTTGCAAGTGATATTTATTCAAGAATCGTAATATCACTTATAGACTGCAGCCAATGGTAGATGAGGATATTGACATGTTGGCGGTACATGTAATGACTGGATAGAAGCTCTCGCAACGCACGGCCCAGATGTTTTGCAGATAGATATGTGTATACATACACACCCCGATATGGCATATGTGGGTAAGTTGGGACTTTAGTGATGCGCTCAGAAGCAAAATCAGCAGCGTTTGCCATTTACAGGTTGATAAGTTTAAATTGTCCACGGGATGGTACGCATGGTCAGAGTGTCATGGTGCAGCTAATTTATAAAGTAGTGTTTCTTAACATACTTAGGATTACCCTACCTATTTTACAGAGAGGTCACATTATGTTAAAGCAGAAGGCTGAACCAGTGGAGAAAACACAGTACAGTGACCGAGGTAAGCATGGTAAGTGTGTAGCTTCCTTACCCTTTAATAATATTGTTGGGGGATTTTTGTGAGATAAATTGGTGTCTATAATTGTGGATAGGATAAGCAACCCTAGATTTCCCCTAGGCCATTTTGCACTTGGTACCTCTTTACCCCCAGTAGTTGTGTGCACACCACCCTAACCCTTGACCAGTATAAAACCTGTGGCCATAAAAGCAACATGGTCAGTTCTGTTACAGTTTGTGTATGATTAATCCTTAAACACTTGAGAATGTTCCTGCAATCTTATTGGTTCTTACCCGTGTGATATGACACGTTATCATACCACTAAGGTAAACATCAATGACACTTCGCGCACGATAATTTCCCGTACCACACCTCCGCTTCACCTAATAAGTAATAATATCACACGGGTCAGCGCGTGTGCATCGACGCGATACGTGTACTCGCAATTTGAACCAATCGAAGGCGCATAGTAACAACGGGACTGATCGATTTTAAGCCCTAGGTATAATTAAAATTTGTAATACTTATCATATTTTTACTTGAATTGACATTATTTTTGGCGTAAAACAACTCGGCTCCGCCTCGTTGTTTTACTTAAAATAATGATGTCGCCTGTGTTATATGAGACGATAGATGCACTCCAGCGGCTAAAAACAATACCTTTATTCTCTAAGTAATAAATGAACCTCTTATATCTATTGCTCTGACTGCATATCTTGTGTATATTCGTCTATACGAAACCCAATAATATGGTTTTACAGCAAGATGCACTTTGTAAGATGGGGAATGATATGCTCCATGTTTTTAGGGGAAAGGACTAAATGTGATCAAATGGACAGAGTGGGATGCCTAAATTATGCTTGCATCTTTACTCACAATATAATTTTCTACCAAAAACAGCCGGTCGAGGTTAGACACTTTGCGCAATTTTGAAATGTTTTTCATTTTTTGTAAAGTTATGAACTTTGGATTTTTCATATTTTGTTAACTTTGGATTTTAATTGTCCTACGGTGAAATTAGGGTTGCTATATCGCTATCAACAGTAACGGTGGCCTATAGAGATGCTCATACAGCTACGTTTTTATGTATTTCTGGAATTTTGAAATGAAATTATCAGGCTTTTTCATACAAAGGTATGTTCGAAAACAACACATTAAATCATTGCTTTATTTGTCATTTTAATACGATTGATTACAGGCTGAGTCAAAAAGAAGTAAACTCATGTTTGAGGTGCTGTAACTCGAGATCTGCTAAAAATGAAAATACCACTGGAAAGAGCAAATTCTACACGTCTAAACAATAAAAAAAAGAATTGTTGCAATTGCTCACAGCAAACTGTTATACTCATTTGAATACAACCACCCATTTTTGTAGCTGCACACGGTTTCACTTCCCAAGTAGGGCCTACCTATTATATTGATTGGTAAGGCGCGATATTCAAATGCAAATAAAGTTATTTGTTTGTTTGTTTGTTTGTTTGTTTTAGCAGGTGTGGTTTCGAGCAATAATTCCTACATGTTAAAGGGCTCTTTTCAATATGAATTTTACCTCGTTGCACTACATTATAATAAAACGGGCCAAATAACAACATGGCACCACAATTTACCGCACGGGAGCCCACGTTTCTGTCGACGAAGTACTAGTATCATGAAACTAAGAGTCCCACTGAAGTTCAGCGTCTTTTTCGTCTCCAATTTCCTACAGCTAACCGGGTTTAAGAATGTGAACAAGCTCAATGTGCATGGGACACTAGAGAGATTGCGAAATTTACGTGAAACGTGACACGGGAACGCGAACGGCAAGCTACATTAGTCGAAAATCGGCTATTATGCCCTCTAGAGGGTGAAATCTATTGTGAATTGGTCAATCGTGGAAATACCGTAAGGCGATTACGTTGCGGTTGGTAGCAAAAAATGACGTTCCAAAATGACAAAAAAACGCATTATAAAATGCAGAAAAATGTTATGTTTATCATGTTATGAAACGAATCAAAGTATCCTAATAGAACAAGTAGAGTCCGGCATGTAATAAAATCCATTTTGGGGGTTAAAATTTGATCTCGTATAGACAAGAAGAAGTGAATAAATTTCGATTTTTTTTCGACGCGAATTCGAACGGGCAGATTGCCTATTCATTTGTGTGTGGAAAATGCCGTCCAAAAATCAGCTTGCGAAGAGGCGTTTTAGGCAAGATTGTGTCGTGTTACGGCATAAATGCGGTATAATTGTCTGTTTGGGACGGGGAACAGAAGTTCGTGCAACGCTATTTTCGCCTTGCTTTTTCGTTGTGCATTAAACAGCTGTCAAAGTGTTTTGCTTATGGATACTATTCAGCAAACTCCAAAATGTTTTTAAAACATGATAATGCATGTGTTTTTGGTTTTAGTTAAAACATTTTGATAACATATCGATGTATGTTTATATAAAAATCATGAAAACTCGTGTTATACTAAAAAAATAATACAACAACATTTTAAGCCCAAATTCAAAATGCTATAGTAAAATATCATTTGGCAAACATATTTAAGTGTCTATTGTGTTAGAACGTTTATCAGCAAGTTTCGAACAAAGGGTTTTTTGAATGTTATTAAAACTTTTAATGCCCTTGACCCTCACATAACCTTTAACCCGACATTTAACGTTTTCTGTAATATATATTTTGTGTTTGCTGGGTAGTAATCGAACTAGGCATATTAGATTATCTATTTTCATTTTGCTTTAGAAAGTAAACAGGGTATTATTTATATGATAATGGAGTTTGTTTCTTGTTATTCGAATAATATACACCAAGACTTCCTAGGCATCCAACACCAAACTCTGTTTAGATTATTTAGACAAATAGCATACACGTGTGAATACAGGCCTATACTCATTTTCCAATAGCCCGCAAAACTCAAATATCGCTAATCTGGACTGAATGTTTAGAGCATTATAGATACAGCCAGTCGTATTTGCATATCAATACCGAGGAAAGTAGTTCGATGAAAGAAGATTATCTTCTCTGGTTCGATGCACCCAAGGTGAATCAATGGGTGCTTCCTATTACCTTTAGATTATTTGTCTCAGCATAGCGCCATCATGATTGCAATTGCGTTTACACGTAGTCTTGGTTCAGACTCTATGCGACTATCACGAACATACTTATACTAGGAACGACGAGCGTTAGGACCGACACAATCTGGCTGTGTAGGAGGCTAGTTTGGATGTGAACGGGAATATGACGTTCTACCGCAAAATGCAGAAATCCGTAACCCGTATGGCGTTTGCAGTGAACGCCTCTCCGCAACTCTCTCTACTAAGGAACAGACAGCCGGAAGCTTCAGGCAGACCAGGAACATGCGTTACAGCAAAACCAAAGATCAGCTCAATCCTTTACCCAACATTCCCCAATCAAGCTTCTGCCGGATCGTTCGTAAAGACTTGAATTGGTATCCCTGCAAACTATAGTACCGTCATTGACTTTATTGAATATTAATTAAAAGCAAAAGTTGTCTTTTCAACAATAAATCCAGTTAGCACGTTGCTGATTCGTCGGAATTGAAATGGATGAAAATAAATCAATCAGCCGCGTGCAGCTACAAAAATGGGTGGTTGTATTCAAATGAGTATAAGTTTAGTTTGCAGTGGGCAATTGCAACAATTCTTTTGTTTTATTTTGACGTGTAGAATTTGCTCTTTCCAGTGGTATTTTTATTTTTAGCAGATTCCTTGCAGATCTCGAGTTACAGCCCTCAAACATGAGTTTACTTCTTTTGACTCAGCATGTACAATCTTTTTTTTTGTTGTAATCTGGTATATTTTACATTTCATTTCAGCTGGAGGACGACGGACACTTGGCAATCTCTCTACGATGGACTAAAACGCGCACAGGTATATTTTCGTTAATTTTTCCAAAAAACAAATCAACAACCACAAAAAATCCACAAAAAACAAAACAAAAACAAAACAACAAGAACCCCAGTAAATAACTATAATGATACTCATTTGCAAATACACATTCACTTGTAAAAAAAAAGATAAATTATTCAATTTCTCCAGATTGCATAGTGCAATACCATAACTTGTACACATAGATCGGATGTTTTAAATCCAATATATAATTCTTTGTGCGAATTGGGCGTATGGAAAGGCGGACTTTTTGAATGTGAATGGTGAGGGGCATATTAGCGGCGATGGATTGTTATTAACATAATGTGCACATTTCAAGTGAAGCAAGGCAAGGTTGGGGTTTGACTCATATGATATCGGACATAAAAATGGAAGCAGGAGTTATACCGAAGGTGACCTTATCGTAATATGTACACAAAATATTATACATGTAGTTCCCGAAACGGGCAAAGAAATGGTGGATTAATTTAATTATACATACTATGAAATTTAGTTATGATAACTAATCGGGCTCTTTGAAAATATTTGAGAACAGATACCCATTTTCAGTATGCGACATGCTTCAGTTGTTTCATATCATTGATGATAATTATGATGGTGTTGATGACATCATCTTTTTAAAATCTAATTTACACATTCCATTTCAGCTGTTAATAATGACGAAGAAATGGAATAGGCTACTCCAAATATATTATCTACGATGGTACCCAAAATTAAAGAGAGGATAGTATAATTATTAGGGTGATTCACAAAAAATGAAATTGGTATTTTTCAACGGGACACCCCCTCATTTTGTTCATTTTGGTAATAAAATTATACCTGCAAAATATGAAAAAAATTCAAAAAAGTTTAGGGAGTGCTACCGGTCAATGAACTTTTGTACACAAAGTCAATGGGATTTTTTGTCAAAAATTTCAAACGCTTATTTCAGGGCCTAAAAAGTCTACCAGGCTTGCAAAACTGAAGTAAATGTTCAATGATATACCTAACTTTGTGAAAACATGGGATTTTACCAAATTAAAGTTCATAGTTGACTGTAATAATAAAAAATGTTTCAAAAGTGACAGAGGGAGTGTAGCTCAAGAAAAGAATACCCTGGGATATCCCCTGGAATCCCACCAGGCACCCCAAATTTATACCTTGTTGAACTGAACTGTTGATAAAAAAAAGATTAAAATTCTTCACATATTAGTTTACCCCAATGGTGATACCAGCTTTTGAAATCTTATGTAATAGTAACTATTAAAATCCATACATCTGTATCAGGGGTGGTCATTATGGCCATACCTGATGAAGATTTGTATTGTTTGAATTGAATGACCACAGGAAGGATTATATTCACCATGGTTGAAAAGAAATGTATATAAATTGGGGTCACAACATTGGATAGTGGCCAGTTCAAAACTACACCTTGTGCAAGGTACTTGTGACAAGAGCTAGAGTGGCTAAGACACATTTACTACTGGATTACACATTAAACATTACACTACACTTAATTTAATTAAGACATACATACTACAAAAACAAAACAAAAAAATCAAAACCATAACAAAAACAACAAAAAAACCAAAAAAACCACAAAGACAAAAAGAAAAAATCATACCATCTTGAGTTTTCTACACTAGACCTACATGCTCTGAGAAAACAAAATACAATATAGGAAACATAATTATGATCAAGTAAAAACAAACAAAACAAGACAAAACCAAAACATAACAGAACAAAAACAAAACAACACATAATCATGATCAAGTAAAAACAAAACAAAGCAAAAGCAAAGAAACAAAAACAAAAAACATTTAAAAAAAAAAAAAAAGAACTAGAGCCCCATCAACACAACTTTATATTAGCCAAGTACCATAATATTTTGGCTGTTCCAGCAACTGCCTTGCCCCAAATGTAACAGTTTTCACAAAATGCAATTTTCTGGAAAGCGGGTTAACATTTTACAATTTTCTTTAGCATTTATTTTAAGGACATTACTCACACTATGATCAAATATTTTGGCACAATCAGGGAAAATTAACATGGCTTTTTTGTGTTGTAAAGAAAATGGCTCATAAATCCCATTGACTTTGTGTACAAAAGTTCATTGACCGGTAGCACCCCATAAACTTTTTTTAATTTTTTTCATATTTTGCAGGTATGATTTTATTATCAAAATGAACAAAATGAGGGGGTGTCCCGTTGAAAAATACCAATTTCATTTTTTGTGAATCACCCTAATAATTATACATACCTAACTCACTTGCAAAATATTTCAACGGAGACAATTCAGGTCTGCCTATCTGATGGACAATGGCGTACAGACTGGGCGGCGGTATGGGGCAGATTGCTCCATCTTTCTCAAAATACTGGGACAAAATTGACCAAACTTGAAATAGTGATCTTTATGCCTGTTTTAGATCAAATATAACCTAATGATTGACCATTTTAGCATTAAAATCGCAACTTTTGCATGGTTCTCGCACATTGTTTTTGTCCCGGCGTCATAATGGGACCGATAGCTGACGATTTTGTCCCTCCCCTTTCTTTCCCAAGCTTCCTTTTCTTAGCGCCTTGTATCCGTTGGCAATAATGACGCTTTTCCAATATTATTTGTGCAGGTAGTATAGAAGCATACGTCAGTAGATCATCTCCCATCAGGATCATAACAAAGGTAAGACAGACATGTGCTGATGTGTGATCACAACGGTATTGTTTATTATAGAGGCTGTGCATGTGACGTATCATCCCGTAAATATGGCGGACTACTCAAATGCATTCAACAAAAGCATGATTGCAATCTACCGTGACAGTTCGTCTCACACACATAACCCTGCGCTGCGATCAAATAGGTTGATGACAACATTTGATTGAATGGACTGCATTCCGCCATAACTACGGTGAAGAACACCGGTTCAAATCCTTTGTTTGGAGCCAATCGATAAAAAAAATGCAGGGCCTCTATACATGAAACAGACCAAGTCCCGGCGTTTTAATGGGACCGATAGCTGACGATTTTGCCCCTCCCCCTTCCTTTTTTCCGAGCTTGCTTTTCTTAGCGGTATTCATGAAACAGACAAGTTTGCTGCAATAAAAATTGATAGATTTCTTTCAAAAAATATTTGGAATAAGTGTTCGGCACAAATTGAAAGCGCATAAGTTCCTTAAGGTTAATTATTCCTACATATTTTGCCACTAGGCATGCAGTTTTAGACCGATTTCCCGTTAAGTCCATGAATGTACATGAATGATCTTTGATGGATTTTCTTCTTGCTTTCTATTGTTAGCTTGGCCAGATCAAAATCAACAACAAGACAAACCTGAATTACATCATGAGGACGTCACCTCTCTGCTACCCGATGATCCTGCATCCGATCAGTATGGCAACAACAAAAAAGCGATCTTGTCATTAGAATTTATAAATATGAGGAACTTTTCATAGACTCGATCGCATTGTCTGACGAAAAGATTAGCAAGTAGAGATTTGGTCATTTCATCCAAGTTAATGCATAATATTATGAGATATAGGCCGGGATCCTAAATATATGACTCGGATTGCCATCTATCATAATTATAATCATATGCCCAGCATGTGCGTCACATCTCTCTAAATTGGGCAGTGATTTTCATTACATTTATCCATTGTTGTATCGTTATAGCTATAGTAAACCAACCTTGTATGCCACCCTCGAAATAAATACTGTTAAATACTTGAATTACTCTCTGGCACTACCTTTTCAGAGACATTTAAAATGTGTTCTACCTATTGGGATATTATGTCAAAATCGTAAAGGTATTCGGATGTCTCGAACACTATTTTATAGTGACCTCGGAGAGTAGTATCACTACGCTCTTCATTTTTTTCCGGGGACTCGATTTTATATTATGTAGTTCAAATTTTGCCCTTGCATTCACGTAGTTAGTTCAAATTGTGCAACATTTTACAATTCCAAAATTCGTGATTGACCTTGGAGCTTTTCAAGTCGCTTGGTCGCCTACGGGGGCCGGATAGGAGTTTCAGAGTATTTTTTCCTGATTCGGTGCAGGTTTTCTTCTCTGTTTTCGCCTATCCCAAGGTAATTTAGGTTTTCAGCCGTAGTTTTTAGTTAATGAAATTTAATCGTAATTTTTGATTTTTAGAATTCTGGATATTTCAGCTTAAAGTGCTTAAAAGTTAAGTTTGCCGATGCAAATCTCGTTTTCAGATTCCGAAGGGCAGTGTTGATACATAAAAGCTTGGTATGACTTTTGTAATGTTTATCTGTAATAAAGTTATTTGAATGTACAGTTAATTATGGTCATCATATTGATGATAATTATAACCGGTTTCACTTCAATGTCAATTGAAATGCATTGAATCACATTAATATAATCACCACAAGATCCAGACGACCATTATTAGTACATGGATTTTTGTGTGGATATGTTTTGCCGATGGAAAATTGTTTCACATTTCGTTTATGTATTATATTAATCTATGAGGTAGATTTTATATATACTTTATAAATAAAGTGTAGAGAATAGTATGTATTTTTGGATTTGTCAATCAGAAAATCTATTAATTTTTATATACAGGTATTCTTGAAATGTTTAATTATTATTACAAATTCTTGCACTTTAAAGGAACTGGGCCAGGTGAAAGATTAGTTTTTATGTGATCAGTGTGATTCGTAATAGCTAGTGTATTTCATTTTAGTATAAAAAATTCAAGGTGGAATGAATATCTGAAATTTGAATGAAATATAGGCGTACTTTTAAGATTAAGCTAGGTTTCATCTCGAAAGACAATATAGAAATGTTAAGTGACAATAGAGTACTGAAGTGTGACGTTATAAAATTTTCTTTTTTGCATTTCAGCATTTTCATGACCATATTTCAGTAGAACATGATAAAAAGCAACCACAGTCCAAATTTGGTGGGAATCGGATCATGAGAGCCCGAGATATGGCCGCAGGAATATCTAATTAGCCCCATTTAAATCAGTGTAAAAGAACCAGGCCAATTTACACTGATTTCAATGGGTTGATAAGGTATTCATGTGCATGTGGCCATATCTCGGGCCCTCATGATCCGATTCCCACCAAATTTGGACTGTGGTTGTTTTTCATCATGCTCCATCACCGATACATGGTATTCAAAACGCTGAAATGCGAAAAAGGTTTTCTGTGACGTCATCACTTCGGTACTCTGTGTGTTATATCGACGCGATCAAGCTAAATGAGTGGTACGTTAAGCGATAAATTCAAACGCGATTTCTGAGCTATAGCTCTGTTAACGTTGCCGATAATACCCACACTATGTCGCCGTATCAAAATCGATATCCACTTGTTTCATGGAATTAAAATTGTTGAATTTAGGGTTCTCCATCAGCCATAAGCCATCTCAATTCCAACCCTAGCACTAATAGCACTACATTATGTTTAGTTCCATCTAATTGTAATAGTGACGTAGTGCGTATTTCGGTTGTCGCAATATCGAATCGCGCGCTCTAACCTAATCGCGCAGATACTATACAAACGCGTACAAGAGCGGTTTCCCATGGGCGGTTTAACAACACAATTGTAGCGCAACTGCGTAAAAGCACTGACGTCACTACTCAATTTTATCCGAAGCACAGAATATAACACTAACCCTCAAATCTAATAATCACTCACCTAGCACTAAACACTTACACTATAAAGCACTAAACATGCATGTATTACTCCTATAGCCTGACCAGTGGGGAACACTGTAGGTAACGGTATTCCTCATTCTGACGCTAGCACTAAATCTAACAACAAAATGCCAAAACAAACACCAACCCGTTGCATTAGTATAACCAAAGAAGATGAGGATTATATTCTCATCTCCTCTGGTATAACCCAACTGGGACAGTGTTTAGTGTTCAGATTATATAGTTCAATGTATTGCTACAGTTTGAGTGAGTGATATTGTTAGGTATAGTGTCCCACTGTTCTATAACACTATCCCCTTAATTGAGTTGGTGAACCCTGAATTAGACATTTAACGGTTGGCTTAAGAACAACGAAGGGGATTTCTCCGAAAAATATAAAGCCCATTGACATGTCAACCACTAGTGCGCAATCCTGCGCATTGTGTTGAACTTTCTTTCAAACTTGGAATGAAGTAAATTGACGCATGCGTTATGATTCATGAGTCAACTGATTCAGGTTAAATTAGCGTATAAGATGCAAAATGAGATGAATTTAATTTTTAGATTCTGATGTCTATTTCGCGACTTTTATTGGATTGTAAACAACATTTGAAGAGCTTTTATTTCCAAACTGTTAAGTCCACAACCCCATGTGTCTCATTCACTTGTGTGATACAATCACAATTACTTTGACAAGTTTGACATTAGCAACAATGAGTTGTACCATCAACAAGCCATTATTTACCATAACAATGCTGCATAACAATATGCAGACTATTGCTCACATTTGGAAAACAAAGCCTCACACAGTATTGTTACTGTGCATCCATTCTCTGTTTGAGTTGGATGCACCATTTCAAGGCAAACTATACCTTCCATTGCAATATTGCACAGGTAAATCAGAAACATTGGTTTGTGGACTTCACACGGGTTGGAAATAAGCTCTTCATTTGCAAAGCTACATTTGGCAGAAAACCTTATTGAATTTGGACAACCAGTTATGAGCAGTTAAAGCGTTTCCAAAACTCATTTTGCTTGATCACATCAGATTTATAAAGAAAGGAATGTATATAAAAGGGTATATGCTTGATATCCAGCAAACACAAAAATGTTTTTAACACGTTATTATTATAGACGTATTATAAACGTATTTTTTGGTTTTGGTCAAAACTTTTCATAACATTTAAATTTTTAAAATGTTGAAATGTTTTAAATAATTGCAAAATATTTTTGGCTTTTATCTTTGAATGTTATTAAGACGTTTGATACCGTTTGTAAGTTATATAACCCGGCATTTAAACAGGAAGCCGGAGCCCACTTGGTCAGTTCTCCGTGCACAGAAGAACTGACAATACACCTGTTACTTTGATGACAAACAGAACAGAATTTACATGGATAAACCTTGACTAATTCCCCAAGGAACTTCAACCAAAAAATGGGGTTTTCTCTTTAAACGTTTTCTGTAAAACGTTTCGTGTATGTTTTGCTGGGTAACTGTTTATATTGGCCAAGTTTAGAAAGTTTCATGATGTTACGCTTAAGGGATCTAAAATGAGCGTTTATTGCGTTTCGATAGTATTTTTTGTGGCACATGAGAGCACCTCAGACCTATCGAATTGTATTCTGAATACGAAGCATGTCTTTCTGATATCAAATAATTTTCATTTTTGAAAATCACAATATAATACAAATTTTATGACAAATTATAAAAATTTGATATTTTTCGAATTTTTGATATATAACAGTCCTCGAAGTAAATTATATAAATCTGATGATATATTCTTAAAGTGTATGTAGCAGGGAGGAAAAGCCGACGGTCAATTGAAAATTTTGACCTTTCATATTGAAGATATGGATTTTTTTCCCCAAAAGACCTATTTTTTTTTGGTGTTTTGGGAAAAAAAATCCATATCTTCAATACGAAAGGTCAAAATTTTCAATTGATCGTCGGCTTTTCAACCCACCTACATACACTTTAAGTATAAATCATCAGATTTATAAAGTTTACTTCAAGTACTGTTAAATATCAAAAATATCAATTTTTAATGATTTGCAATAAAATGTGTATTAAATTGCGAATTTCAAAAATTCAAAATTATTTGATATCAGAATGACATTCTTCGTATTCAGAATGCAATTCGATATGTCTGATGTGCTCTAATGTCCCAAAATAAATACTGTCCAAACGTTCATACCCCAGCCCTTAAGTCAAGGACAACCTGATTGTGTAATGGTACATGTGACATTTGAGCATAGATCATGGAAATAAAGTGATATCCTTTAACACTAAGTAATTCAATGCATTTTTTTTATTATTTCTGTCAATGTTATTTCTGTAAGATTTCAACATAGTAATTAATATTTACATTTTACAATGATGTGATAGATTCGGCAAATGTAACAATATGGCTTTCATTAGTATTTCGAATAAAAGAACACAAACAAAATAAGAACAGAAGAAATAAGAAGAGTGTCGGAAAAAACCTCATAAAGCTCAATTCAATAAAGACTCCATCATTGACTAAAATGTCAAATTATATCCTTATAGAGGCCTTGCATGTGACGTATCATCCCGTAAATATGGCGGACTACTCAAATGCATTCAACAAAAGCATGATTGCAATCTACCGTGACAGTTCGTCTCACACACATAACCCTGCACTACGATCAAATAGGTTGATGACAACATTTGATTGAATGGACTGCACTCCGCCATAACTACGGTGAAGGACACCGGCTCAAATCCTTTGTTTGGAGCCAATCGATAATTTCATGCAGGGCCTCTATTAGGTCGTTTCCAGGCAGAAAGTTGAATCTTGGTTAACTATCCAGTTACCACGATAGGAATTGCGTTATTCCGTGTGGTATTAACTGCACTCCAAGATTCTGCTCGCTACCGTCTTCAGTCTAATACAACTACCGAATTCTTACAATGATAACATGCGCCTCCAGCGGTTGCTGGGTAGAGGCCAAAATACGCAATGTATCATAGGAAAAAGTCGTCACCCAAAGCCTGCATAATACGAAAGCAACATAGGAACACATGTCATTGTGTTTTTAAACATGTTAAATATCAAAATATTAAACATGCGAATGCACACTAAAACAGGAACTTTAGATCAATTTTCCTATGTATTGATCACACAGAATCCTTTATGGAGTTAACAATCCGGACTTGTGGTCCATTGTCACCTTTGGCATGTTTGGTACAATTTAACATTTCCCCTGAAAAGTAGTCTTGTTGTTGATATACACCCGAGGGTCTGGATTTGCTTTAGGTGGGGATCAGGTGGTATGCATTCTCTAAATTCAGTAAATTTCCATCGTCAACCGTGTAATTGACTGGGATTATTTTGAAATTTTAAAACGCTTGAAATATCACAAAAAATAGGCCTATGTTAATAAATAATATAAATACAAGCTAAAACCGTTGGGGTTCGATAATGCATCCCACAAAACTAACCGAGTATATGCAAAATGCCATACCCATACGGCCGATCGGTTTGCCAGCTCTCTCCATGCCACTCGCCGCCTGGTCAGTCCGGTCCGACTGCCTGATCAGGAAGTACTGCCGAATCAGGCAGTATGTTGCCGAGTCAGGCAACACAGGCTTTGGGAACCCTTCCGAATTTGACAGACTAAGGACTAAATTGTTCATGGTGATTTTATAAAAGATCGGTGGAAATTTTACTTTGACACAGATGAGCTACATTTTGACAATTTTTCACCGGGCGAAAAAAAATTCCACCGGGAGGAAAATAATTTAAATAACAAAACAATTTCTAACGGTTTTTTAAACATTTGATTTAAATATGCATATTAACTTTATTTTAACTAAAATTGATGAAAAAATACTACTAATTGTACATTCATTGATAATTTTATATATTTTACCTACTTCTTTACTCTAAACCAAGAAATAACGGTATATTAAATATGCTCTATTTGAAATAGAGCATTGCATTGTGGGATACCATGCTGCCTGACTCGGCAACATGCTGCCTGATTCGGCAGTACTTCCTGATCAGGCAGTCGGACCGGACTGCTGGTGGGGATATGCACCAAGATTTTGAAAGCTGACTTGACATTACACCAATTTGCATCCAGTAATAAATCAAAAACATAAACATCTTAACTTAGATTTTGACATAATTTCTGTTCAAACTCTGTACAATGTTTGTAATGATTTTTCAATTATGCTAAATAATTTTGTATTTCTTTTGGGGGAAATATATTTCACACTCAGTCACACCACCCTTTCTACTGGAAACCAGAGTTTCTTTACTGTATGTCTCCATATTATTACTTAAATCCTTGATTGTCGTATGGTGGTGGACCTTGTTGGTTGTCATATGGCTGATTTGGTTGGTGTCCATATTGCACCTTAAATGGAAAAGGAAAAACAAGAAAAAGGATATTAGAAAAAATATATTATTGATTGAGGATTAATTCAAGAGAGCATAGGTGACAAGGTAAAACGTTCAGCAACTAACCTCTGCTAATGATGACAAGTGAAAATCGAAGTAATACTGTATTAGGCCAAATAAAAAACAAACATGTTTCACGTCCCCTCCCGCTTCCTTTTTGGAGGTTTCTTCAATTATATTTTTATATTTTGAAATTCAGTTATAACTTTTTAAAAATTATGTCTAAGAAGTTGAGATACTTTCTATAGTCTTCCCAATATACAAGAAACAATTTGGAAGGTTTTGAGATCATTAGAGGGGGCATACCCCTCAGAACAACAAATAAAAAGAATATCCTTCTTTTTGCAGGCATTATTGTGCACGCTAAAATAGCTCTAAATATGGGTATTTACATCGATTTTGCGATACAAAATAAAAAGGCCCCTCCTCCTCCTTTTTTTCAAAAACCTGGACGTGAAACATGTTTTTGGGCGGGTGCGGCACGCCGCACCCGCCCTGTATTCTCTGACTATTGACCTACTTTCTCACATGCCGCAGTGTTGAGAAAATATTCGTGCCGGTTATATCCAAAACACCCACAGAGGTGATAGTTTACGGCGAGTTTTGTAATTATTACTTGATTTTGATATGTAAGTAATACGATAAAGTCATCATAGGCAGTAATGTGTTTGTATTAAAAGAAATAACAAAAATAATTATTTTAGTAATAGAAATACTATTTGGAAATTGCAGCAAGATTTGCAGATGTTTTTATTTGAACAGTACCAGTTCACCAGTTTTGCTAGTTTTCCTAATCTTTGGGCTAAATTAATAGCATCGTGAAGGTCATATATATCATTTTATACTGATAGCTTCGGCATGTACTTAAATACAGCTTGTATGTGCATTGTGTTCAGTGTGTACATAGGCTATTTACTTTTCAAATCTTGTGACAAATAGTGCTTGGTGATGCTTGTATAAGGTATTATAGACAAATTATTAGAATGCATGTGCACCAGTAGAAATGGCCCAGGTTCAATAAAATAAATAAACATTTGAATGAATATTTTATTCCCTGGATTATTTTCGTTGGGACAAATAATGATATAGTTTGACGCTTTGAAATACAGTTAGGTTAATCATAATAAAGTTACAAAGTTAAAAAATAATATCGAAATATTGTAAAATCAAACTTTTCCCCTCATAAGTTGTATCAAAACAACATATTGAGGAAATTGATATGACAGATTTTTAAACTTTGATATGGAAAGATACCCCAGCCCTGTTGTCTCACCAGAGAAGATGAGCAGAAGTCTTTCTATCTGATGATAAAAAACCTCTAGGTATGATTACGAAAATGTTTTAAATAACTATTATCTACAAAAGTTTTATAACAATGTTTTATATAAAATGTTAACATAAAACGTCTTCTGTTATGATGTGAAGGGTTAATATAAAAACAGGGAAAATCTGTTCCAACTGACCAGCAGAGAACAAAGGATAAGCAATAGATAAGATTAAAATCAAGGAAAATATGACACAACCTCCAATGGGGAATAACAAACGTATAAACGTATAAAGTTAAAAACTCTTTTAACGTTGTTTATACGTTTTGTGTTATTCCCCCATTGGAAATCGATGTTGTGTCATATTTTCCCTGTTTATAATTGAACTTGGCTTACTCATTCTTTCATTTCTCTTGACAACTTTTCATTTGCCCGCCCTATTCCTTTTAAAGGAATTTTTATTTTTATTTTACTTGGACTTGTCAAGATAAAGGTGTAGTTCCATATTGATTATTCATTTGCTCGCCCTATTCCTTTTAAAGGAATTTTTATTGTTGTTGACACGTCATACACGGATGACTGAATCCAAAATAGCTATAAACCATCCAGCGGCTTTGAAAGTGGGGGAGGGGGTAGTCGGGGCTGGTGTGGAAAATACAAATAATTGCCGCGAATCGCCCTTGTTCGACGTACCCAGCAAACACAAAATGTTTTCGATATCATTCGTAAAAGGTTATAAACATGATAAAGGTTGCCAGAAAACGTTTAAATGTCGGGTAATATGAAGGGTATATAAACGGTATAAAACGTTTTTATAACATAACGAACTGCAAATATTCTAACATAATATTATTTAAGTGTTGGCAAAATATTTGGCAAAAAATATTTACAAAAACATTTTGAAAACATTTTGGTAGCTTGTTTTCATGCAAAATGTTTCAAAAACGTTTTCATGACCTTTATATCACCCGATATTTAATGTTATTAAAACGTTTTTACCAGAACCAAAACCCTAAAATATAACCCGTTTAAAACATTTTGAAAACGTTTATGGTTTGCTGGGTCAGGTAGGGAGATATCAGAGGGGCAGTGCCGCCTCAGAAGTGAGGCCATTTGGTGGACCATTTTGGTACTATTTTTGTGTACAATCACTGACAATTTTAGTTTGAAAAAGCTGCAAATGGTTGATTGTAGCATTGTATAAATTATGGCTTGAAACATGTAGTGTTGGATATCCAAACCAGAAGCGAAAAGTGGTTGTCTGACGAAGTGAGAAACTTTTGCAAAACTGAAGCCCCAATTGAAGCCAGTTGGTGGACAATTTTGACTCTATTATTGTGTACAAGTTTAGTTAGAAAAATCCGAAAATGGATTAAATGAAGGCCCAAATTAAAGCCATTCGTGGACAAGTTTTCATTGTCTCTTTATGATATAACTCGTGGATTCGTTTGCAAGCACAGGTATAATTTGGTTCACCTCCATGGTAGTGACGTCAATGCTTCTTCGTGGTTGCGCTGCAAGCGTGCCAACAAAACGCTCATGTACACGCGCGTGCATACTTTAGGGCGTTTAACTTTATGCGCGCGATTTGAAACTGCGGCATAGGAAATACGCACATACGTCACTACCGAACTTGAGATGAACCAAATTATAGCAACCAGGGCAATGTGTCAGAATAAGACTGAGGGATGTAGACACAACCTGTTTACATACAGTTGATGACTATGTAACTTACTGTCATTGTGTGTTCGGCAGGAGGTGGTCCACAGCAACAACAACATGACCAGCAACACTTACAGCAGGTTGCCCCTTTACAGCAGTATGCAGCAGATGCTATGGATATGATAAACTCTACAAACCCAACTATGGCAGAGATGAGAAGAAAGTATACAGACCAGTGTGCATACTGATACTGTTGAAGAAAAATACATCAACATCGAAATCATTAACGTACTTGTATGATCATGATGATAGTTATGATTAAGATCGACTGTCACGCCGGAATTTGTGGCCCCTGTTTGGCCAAAAAAAAAACTGACCACCGCCCAAAATTGGACCTTTTTGCTTATAACTCAAGAACGGTATGTCGCAGCTAGGTCAAACTGTACTTTTTCTGAATCCTTGCAATGAGAGAAATAATTTTGTGTGCTTGTTAACCAGATTTGAGCAACTTTGAAATTTGACCACTGTGTTGACCTTTAACCTTGAATATGGCCGGATTGCCGGGAATTATTTTTGTTAACATCTTGAATGTGTTATAGGGCCATAAAAGGAAACTAAAAATGTTGGTCTTGTAGAGTCCTGGGGGATGCACATTAAAACCTGGTACTGGACTATTATTTAATTTAATGTACAGATCGAAGGGTATACCAGAATTATTCCGTCACTACAGTGAGAGAGTGATGGTGTAAATTTTAAAAATGTTTTCTAGCAAAAACCAATCAAAGAGGCCCATTTTTTAGCTAGAAGCTTCACAGCTCCTCCATTGCTATTGCGCATTATATGTGCATTATGGTTTATAAGAGAATCGTTTTTGTATAGAAACCTTTCCATATGGTAGGACAATTTTCATGTTTAAGCGTTCCCCGTACTGTTTTCCTAAGCCTCTTAGAGCGTTTTATTATTTTAAAAAGCGCCCCCAAAATCGCTTACAATAAATACACAAGGCTGGAGAGCCAGTACAGGCTAATAAAGATGCATGCTGGCCCAGAAAGAAAGCATCCCAGGCACAAATTTAGGCATGAGTCATGCCCATGAACATGCCAAGATCTTAACATCCCGGCTTAACATGCCCTATTTTCGCTAGCAACGGGCATGAAATTTCATGAATTTGGGAAATTTTGATTGATTGTTCATGCTCACCCATGAATATTCATGCCCTTGCATGCTTTTTTTGTCATGCGTGTAGTCAGAGCCTTGACATGTTCAGGGCATGTTCATTAGTAACTCATGGGCAAGAATCACGGTCAATGTCAAATTCTCTCTACTTTCATGCCCATAAATTCCTTATTCATGGGTAACTCATGGCATGAATCATGGTCAATGTCAATTTTTCTGCACTTCCATGCCCATTAATTTTTTAGTCAAGGACGTCAATTACAATTTTAATTAACGACCCATGAATCCTTGATAGAGGATTTTCATGCCATATACAAAACAAAAGAATCAGAATGTCTTGCCATGTTAATGGCATGAACATGCCATGTTTATGGCATGATTTGCATAGCAACCAGTAGCGAATTTTGGGAATGCCCATGATTTTTTTTTGCCTGGGATGAAATGGAAGAAAATAGTAAGGAAAAGGCCACTTCCAAACACAATTGTACAATTTTACTCTTAGCCCTTACTTCGTGAGAAAGGAAATTGGAATTTCAATCTCAAGCCCGATGCGAAGGCTTTGTATTTTACTATGTTGTATTTGCAAGAATAAATACATACCCCATTGTAGAAGAAAACAGCAAATGCCCATGCTTGTTGACCAATATGATATGGAGTCAAGAGTGTCGCAATGATGGACATTACCATATACCCCACAATCTGACGAGGATAATATAATGTTATTTTTCTCAAGATATTGTAGTTCAGAAGAGAACAATTTATAGATCATGGTCATAGAGAATAGAGGAACTATATTATTCTCTAATTGGGTGAAATATATTATCAGAATAAGCCAAATCGGCATTGGAAGCTTGCAATGCATTATGGGACAGTTTTTGCAGTTTTGGGACACTTTTCCCTCTGACCTATTGGGGAAAAAATGGTTTTTGTGCGTACAAAATTAGTCCAAAATGTTTTACAAGAACGAAAACAAACCCAAAAACATTATTTAATAAATTAATTATTTAAATATATTTAATGACAATAACAAATTAATTTATAATAATTACAACAATTTTCCCGATATGTCAGAGGTCAAAGTGTCCCAAAACTGCTCTCAAAAACCGGAAGTTACAATGGCGATTGGCTTATTATGTAAATAGATAATTATGGGACCATGCCAGGAATCGGGCACAGGAATAGTCTGCATAAAAGAAAATTGATTCATGCTGTAAATTAACTCAGTTAATTTGTGCTACATTCACAAACCTTCGTAACCATGCTAACGCTCCAGCATAAAGATGCAAATTATCGTTCGATTTCAGATTTTATCGATAAATGTCTGAGGTACACTAGTTTGGTCTCCATGCATGACACAACAATATGGTAGATTTACTCTATTTCTATCTAAGTAAGTTGGATCTCTTTGTGTTTAATTGGCTGAAACATTATTTACTACTAGATTTAGGGACCGTTCACAAACACTTGCTGATGCAAAAAGGGGGGCCCTGAAAATTTTGAGGTCTGTTAAGGGGGGAGCCGAATTTTTTTTGGAATCAGCCCCTCCCCCTTACAAGTGTTTGTGAACGGTCCCTTATGATAAACTTACAGCACAGGTCTGACGAGTTGGAGAAACAATCCCAAAGATACCAGCAGTTATGTAAACCTGAAATACGGTATATTAAAATAATGAACTAGTATTAAATTATGGTTTTTTGGAAGGACCTAATTCTCAGAATGATGGCAGAAAGATCCAAATTTGCCCAATTTTCAATCACATTATGCAGCTATCTGTTTGGAATAGTAACAGTGCGAGTGATTTGCTATATCAAACATTTTTAAATTCAAATTTCTTATTCCAAATCTCTATCTATGGGGTACTACTATGATTACATCATATAGGGCCTAAACATGGCGTTTTGAAAACAGGGTTCAATAAGAAAGTAATGTTCTTTATTTCACCACCGGTAAAGATTGGTTGAAGGAAGTCTCCGGCAATCACAATATTATGCCTTATAAATTATGTAAAAAAAACCCAATTATCAAGCACGAATCACGCGGTTTTATTTGAAACAAACTCATACTGACCATAAAAACAGCCCGCTACAAGCGATATTCAAAATTCCCGCGCCGAAATTGTCTAGTGCAATGACGTCATGGTTGCTTGTGCCCAACCGTCATTGTATTACTACTGTCTGTTCAATTAGCTTAGATGTTTGAATTTTTAAGATATTTGAAAAAATAAAAAAATGTGGTCAAAGTCATCAAAGAAAAGTGTTAGCACAGCCTTAGACCTAACGTGATTTATACTTTTCAAATTCTAAAGTTCAATTTAAAACCCCATTTCTTTTCAATTTTGGTCTTTTCCGCGATATTTTTATAAAAAGCCGTAGAACGTCGGGTACCAAAAACTTTTTTGAATCAATCCATTTAGAGCAATGGGGACGAATGTCACAATGCGCAGAGATAGTATTTATTCGACCATCCGCATCAGGAATTGTCCAGCAAAATATTTGCCAGTATGCCTAATTTGTGTTGAAACCCGCCTGTTGAAACATTACGTTATTATTTAAGGCCCGGTCACACTATGACGAATAGGGGTGAACGGCAAGCGACGTTAAGCTGCGAATTGCAATTTTGAATTTACCGCCACTCATCGTGGGTTGCCGTTAGTTGTCGCTGACGAATCCGTCAGCGACCGCAGACGGCCGCAATTATTCGTCGGGACATTTTCAACATGTTGAAAATTTCGTGACGTCAAAAAGTAGTTGTGATTCCGTTCAAATTTCGTTGGAGACCGCAACCCTCATTTCTTTGACGTTTCCATACCGTGCGAAGCCGTCTCTAGTCGTTTTGAGGTCGTCACAATTTCGTTGGTAGTCGTTGTCAACGACCATTGACGAATAAACAACGGCAAGCGACGTCACATCTCGAACCCTGACGACACGTTGCGGCAAGCAACGAATCTTGTAACGATCTTGTTGCGACAGTGACTTGCGAATTTTGTCCGGAGAGTGACGGATATATTGTTTGCGAGTATCGTTTGCGAGTACCTGCGGCATTGAAACGGTGGTCTGCGATGGGTTACGATTTTTAAACGATGGTCAACGATTTTAAACTTTTTGTGCGATTCATGAAATAGATATATGCATTTATAGGATTGTAGAAATTAATCAAGTCTTTTTTTATGGTCGTTGACAACGACTACCAACGAAATTGTGACGACCTCAAAACGACTAGAGACGATTATTGATATTGATATTGATGATAATATTTGTGATCATTATTGATATATTGATATTGATATAATAGTTTGGATTATTATTAATATTGATTTTCATATTTTGATTCCTATTGATATTTATATTAATTTTTTTAAATTATTTTTGATATGTGTAATATTTTTTTATTATTATTGATATTGATATTAATATCTTTGATTATAATAGGCCTAATTGATATTGATGTTAATATTTTTTATTATTATTGATATAGATATTAAAAGTTTAGATTATTATTTATATTGATTTTACTATTTTTGATTATTATTGATATTTATATTGTTTTTTTATATTATTATTGATATGTGTAATATTTTTGATTATTATTGATATCGATGGTAATATTTTTGATTATTATTGATAAAGATATTAATAGTTTTGATTATTATTGATATGTGTAATATTTTGAATATTATTGATATGTGTAATATTTTGATTACTATTGATATTGATGTTGATATTTTGATTATTATTGAAATAGATATTAATAGTTTGGATTATTATTGATATTGATTTTACTATTTTTGTTTATTATTGATATGTGTAATATTTTTGATTATTATTGATATTGATGTTAATAGTTTGGATTATTATTGATATTGATTTTACTATTTTTGATTATTGTTGATATTGATGTTAATATTTTTGATTATTATTGATATTGATATTTTTGAGTGGATAATCAGAACGTTGTGAAGAGTGGGAACGCCAAAGGGGACTATACGACCCGCACACACACACAGGCTTTGATGTCGGCTGCTGAGTCACGTCATCATCACCGCAATTCACCGTCAGCTGCCGTTCCTTGCCGCAAGCAAATCCGCTGCCAGCCGTCTGACCTCGTTGCTTGTTGTCGGGCTCCGTTGAGACTTCGTCACTCATCGCCCAGACAACGTCCGGATTTGGTCGCTAGTCTCCGTTTCCTGCCGCAGCCTTTCGTCCCTTGCCGTCGTGTTGTCGCTAAAGGTCGTTCCCACTCGTCACCGAATCTTGTTTTTCCTCTTTTTGTCGTCGCTTTGCCGTCAACATTTTGTGATTTTCACGTTCGTCACCTTTCGTTGCTTATCGTCCGTCATAGTGTGACCGGCCCTTTATGAACTAAGGTTTTCTAAAATAGGCCCAGCTTATATAAATACATTCCTTGCATATTTATTTATTTACTTATTTATTTATTTATTTATTTATTTATTTATTTATTTATTTATTTATTTATTTATTTATTTATTTATTTATTTATTTATCTATTTATTTATTTATTTAACAACATATATTTATAGTTAGACTACCTTTTGAATAGAGTGCTCAATCCCAAGAAGGGAGAGCGTATAAAAATTCAAAGTTTAAACCAAGAATAGAAGTAGTTACTCTGAGTTTCACACCTGACGATCGCCTTTAGGCGACTTCTATTCTAGAAGGTCTAAACTTTTAATATTTATTTATTTATTTATTTATTTATTTATTTATTTATTTATTTATTTATTTATTTATTTATTTATTTATTTATTTATTTATTTATTTATTGTGCGAATGGGTCTGAGAATGGGTCTGAGAAGGTGCAATTTGTTTGCTGAAAACAACTGAAAAAACTGTGAAACAAAAGAACTTTTGTAAAAGAAAATATTATTTAAAATAATCAGGTTACAGAAAACAATTGTTGTTTTTTTGTTTCTTGTTTGTTTGTTTGTTGTTTTTAATTTTTATTATTTGCTGTTGAATTTTCTGTTTGGTAACTTTTCTGTTAAAGGGGATGGCTACCTCTGGCCTTACTGGCCTTTCGGCCATCTCCTCCATGATTCTTTGATGGTATTTTAATGCGTATTTTGTATTTCTATGTGAATTGTGGAAATAAATAAATGAATAAATAAAGTCACTGAAAATGTCAAGCGAATGCTGATATTCTTGGGAAGGAATGGTGGTATTAAACAAAACTCAATTTACATTGTAAACCAGTTGAAATAAAAACAAAATCTATAATTTTAATGTCATTGTTTATGAAAAAAATAATGCTCAGAATAATGTTATGCATAAAACGTAATCGCGCCATATAATTTCGTGTAACAAAAACCGGTGGACCATCATCACCTATAGAACCTATCCAATAACCGGAACGGTATAGCAATTGAACTGGTAGGACAGATTGGACAGATTGTTTTGCTAAATTGGATAGGGTCTATGCCCTAAGTTGAGAATGGCCCGTCCCACTCGATTTGTAAAAAGGTCGCGAACCGCAGGACCTAAAAAAATCTCTGCTCTCCCCGTGGTTCATCTGGTAATGGCGGGGCAGATGATCCATGATAAAAAAGACCTTGTTACAGGCGGTTCCGATCAGGGTAACGCCCGATTGTCGGCTACACTTGCCTGTCCTATAAAATTACCCCGACCAGCTATCTACGGCGACCCACTTCGTTCACCAGGTCACTTGTATCTGGCCGAAGTTTCGTCAGCGTTATCTCCTAGATTTCAGCTGTTAATGCCTAGATATGCCCGACATAATAATAATTTTAAAAAAAACCTTTCGGTGGACCCAAGTAACTGCCCAAAATGAGGCAAAATTCAAAAGAAATTGGGTTTAAATTGAACTTTGGAATTTGAAAAGTATAAATCACGTTAGGTCTAAGGCTGTGCTAACACTTTTCTTGACTATGGCCACAATTTGTTATTTTTTTCAAATATCTTAAAAATTCAAGAATCTAAGCTAATTGAACAGACAGTAGGATGTCATTGCACTGGACAATTTCGACGCCCGGTAATTTGAAATATCGCCTGTATATTCGTTTTTATGATCAATATGAGCTTGTTTCAAATACAACCACGTGATTCGTGCTTGATAATTAATTTTCTATCATATAAGGCATAATGTTGTGATTTAATGCTCAGTAGCTAATCGAAATAGGTAGTTTTTTTAATTTGTTAAATTTTGTCGTTGATTAATCTTGCTGTATCGTTTGATGTAAAGAACAATGGGTGCTAAAGTCTACTCAAAATCGGAGATCTTCAACATGATCCTTTATCTTTAATTTAAAAAAATGGCATAGGTCTAAAACAGAGTATAGCATTAACCGTGTAATTTTATTCATGAGATACTTATTTTCTACACTACTTCAGACCACAGATACTGGAAAGAAACTATCCATAATCTGTGATTAGATAGTGCCCAGAACTTAAATTTGTGTAGTTGATAACTTGAATTTGTTTAGTTGAACAAATGATTGATCATTTGTTTGATATACATGTAGGGCTTCCCCGTATTCTCCAGAACTTATTTTTGGGCTGAAAACAGTCAGACTGTTTTGAATACCGTCGAACACCAGCTGAACACTAATAAAGGGTTCACAAAAAATAACTCCCCCTTAAAATTACAAGACATTTCTTTGCATAACTTGACATACATTTCGTTGATTTGAAAAATCTAAAAACCTGTGAATAAATGAATCATTTTCCTACCCTTCCAAAGTTCTTTCCTTAAAAATCTTTTTGTTTTGGCCAAAAATAATCACATTTTCCAAAAATGATGCTTTCAGAAAAAGTTGCACTTTTCCACATCCTATACATTTAATGTACAAAAACATTTTCGATATCAATGTCTTGATTGATTTCATGGTGCTTTTGTTTTCTTTAATTTTTATGTATACGATTACCCAGTCACCCATGCAATCATCTTGCAGTATAAAACAATGACTAATTGACATGTACGGGGTTTTTCTAGAAGATTTTATTGAGTCGGTGTTTCAAAAATGGTAAAATTAATTTAGGAGTTACAAAACATTTCTTTGCATAACTTAACACTCATTTTGTTGATTTGAAAAATTTAAAAACCTGTGAATAGAGGCATCATTTTGCTACCCTACCAAAGTTATCCCTTCTCAAAATCTTTTTGTTTTGGTCAAAAATAATCATATTTTTCAAAAATGATGCTTTAAAAAACTTGCGCTTTTCAACATCCCATACATGTAATGTACAAAACTTTCTCGGTATCAATGTTACGATTGATTTAATTGGGTTTTTTTCCTTCACCTTTTTGTCTCTGAACTCTTAGCCACCCATGCAACCATCACGTAGTGCAAAATAATGATTTGTTGAAGCTAATTTTGACATAAATGAGGATGTTGAAAAGTGCAACTTTTTCTGAAAGCATCATTTTTAGAAAACGTGATTATTTTTGGCCAAAACAAAAAGATTTTCAGACGAAAGAACGTTGAGAGGGTAGAAAAATAATTCCTTTATTCACAGGTTTTTAAATTTTTCAAATCCACGAAATGTATGTCAAGTTATGGAAAAAAATGTTTTGTAATTTTAGGGGGGAGTTATTTTTTGTGAACCCTTTATTTTTCATGATCACACTTGTGGAATTGGAAATGTTCAGTTTTGTATTTGATTATTAAGCATGAGGCTCCTTCAGATATTTTGGGCAGGGTTATGATCTGATTAAATAAAGCAATGCACGTGTTGAAATTGAAACTCTAAATTAAATTTGTTTAGCTGATAAAATGATTGATCATTTATTTGATATGTGTAAGGCCTACCAGGATGTATACATCATATCTTATTTTGGGCTGAAAACAGACAGCCTGTCAATATGCTAACACCAGCTGAACAGTAGCAGTTTATTTGATCACACTTGTGGAATTGGAAATGCTTAGTATACTGTTCCAAAAAAGTATCCTTACACTTGGAAAAATAATCACAATTTCAAAACTGAACCATCATGACACCCCATTGAATCCAATGTGACTTCAAGAAGCAAAGTTACAAGCCAGCCTTTGATTAGATGAAGGTCCCGTTTTAAAAGTGACAAACTGACCTGTTCAAAACTTCACGGACTAGACATCTGGTTTGAGAGTGATAAATGGCTAATTTGTGCATGCCTTTAATTTAAAACAAAAGGAACAAAAGAAAACCGAAACAAAAGAGCTGACAAATAAAATGGAAGTTATGAAAAGTACAGACAAAGTAAAAACTGAAATAAATACTGCTTTAAATACAGCTTTATTGTAGAAACTGTGTTGTCTCTTTGTTGGGCTTTTTGCGCCTTGTATAGGCCAGTTTGTCACTTTTAAAACTGGACCTTCGTCTATTCAATTGCTTGTAACTTTACTTCTTGATGCCACATTGGGTTCAATGTGGTTCAATGTGGTGTCATAATATACAGGATTAGATAGTGTATCTATTACAAAAACTTTACCTTAATATGGTTCAGTTTTGAAATTATGAATACTTTCCCAAGTGTAAAGATACCTTTTTTGGCGCAGTATATTTTTACTTTCTTATTCTGCTTCAGGCACGTAAACCAGCTCGGTCACTACGATCACGGTATTTAATTTTTTTTGGAAAATCACATTTTTAGGACTTTTACATCTTAATTTCATTATTTGACGAAATACAATCACCGAATGTTGCGGAAGGTATGAACCGGGCTCATTATAAGAATAAAAGTTCATGCCCTCAGCTCTGCCTCCGGCATAAACAATTGATCGTGCCCCGAATTCAAACAATTGATCTTGCCCTCAATTCAAACAATTGATCTTTTCTGTTAATGAACCCCTAATTTAGGCCTGTTTAGAATTGTTTTTATTGTGTGCATCATTGCTGCATTAACACAAGTAAAACACTTGTACAAAGATTAACCTGTCAAAAGTTTCATTCAGTTGAAGTTTTCTTTCATTTCACTTGTATGTAAATATTTTGTCCGTCATTTTCTCTTCCATACTTTGTTCATTGGCCTAAAAGCGTTGTCACTTTTCGTGGGGGTGGGGTTCTAACCGATAGTGAATTAGTGATAGTGCCGCAGCTGATTCCAACCCGGGATTCCAACACTTGAAACAGATGTGTGAACATACGTTAGTTACGTGCCTTTTGACAAACTGCCAAATATTTTGTTAACACTAAACTAATATTTGAATATTTGCATTAGGTTACCAACTTAATGTTTTTGAATGTTATGAAAACGTTTTATACCCTTTATATGTCATTTATATAACCCGACATTTAAACGTCTTCTGTCAACATTTTCTAAATTTTTGCGAATAATGTCGAAAACGTTTTGTGTTTGCTGGGTAGCTCCTTGTCCAGAGGACTCAATTATCAATTGAGCATTATCTACTTCTAGATACAAAAAATAACTTGAGACAAATACTCACACATCCACACCACAATGAGGTGTAAGCCCCAATGTAAATAGTGACCACTGTAATGATTCCACACAGCACAGATATAACACCCAGGAAAAGTTGAAGGATTCCAAGGATGCGGCCAGTGTTGTTCTGATATCTCCCATTGTTTTGATCTTGCTGAACATGGCCAACACCAACTGATGCTGGGCCCGTAGTTGTAGTTACAATCACTGCTTCTTGGTGATGTGACATTGTACAGAATTTAGTCACAAAGATCCAAATAAAATAAAGGGTCTCAATATCACCAAAATTCAAGAGTATGATTGATTTCAGACACTTAATGGCGTTGCATATTACCAGCAATGCTACCAAGTTTTGATTTAGTTGATGGTTTAAACTCTAATGATGATTATGGTAATATTGTATGAAATGCTTGAAGTTGTGACGTTAGAAAGGAAGATTAAGATTAACCACGTGGCACCTGATCACCAGGATCTGTAGTGTTTCTAAACTGGACTTTGATCACAGATCCTGGTTTCCAGGGTAATCTTTTGCCAAGATGTGACGTCACCATGGTCAATTTTACTAAGTATCTATTTAGGAGTCCAGGTCAACTTAGAAAAAAAATACGGGCTGTCTAAAATCGATGGTTTAAGTTTACTGAATAGGGGTTTTTCTGAAAAATCAGAAACCCAAAATCAATAATTCTTAATGTTTAAGGGGGCACTACACCCATTGAATTTTTTTTGCACAAAGTGGTATGCAAAATGAAGGGGCAAATCTTCTCGTTTTATTGGTGGCATCGGTATCAATGTAGCTTACATGCTTCTAATGGTATAAGCCAAAAGGTGGTACATCACTGATGTTTTAAATTCACTTCATTTTGGAAAGCTTACTATCAACGGATTTCGTTAAAATTTTGGATATGTGTTGCTAACACATTAGGGAAATAAGGTTGATATGTAAAACGGGAATAAGTGGTTCCTGATTTCTTTTATGACTTCATGAACTTGGTGCTATCAAAAAAGGAACTGGTTAAAATGCTTCTATTTTCAATGTTGAGCTATATTTTGTATCTTTAACTTGCGACATTATTTCACTGAAACTTAATTAAGCCATAGGCCAGGGTCGGATCCAGGAATTTTTGATAAAGGGGGCGCCTTTTGGTCGACGACGAAAAAAATGTGTGAAAGGTGGTTACCCCCTCGAAAACTCAACAGTTTTGGCCCATTGTTTGCTGTTCATGGCCGAATTTGTTCCTTTTTTTAAATTTCTTACAATTTTGTATTTTTAAGTTACCGGCGCCCTTTGCTAGTCAAAAAATAGAGGGGGCGCGCGCCGGCTGCGCCCCCCCTAAATCCGCCCCTGAATTAGGTAAGAGGTTACCACAACCATACTACAGCAATGTTGAAAAAAATTGTATTTCTTGTCACCTATACCACCATATTGGCTAAAATGACTTACTAAAATGGTTTAAAAGCACTTATGTAGAGATATTTTATAAGTTCAGGACATGAGGTAATGAACATATTTATGTACTTCATACATTTGCAAGAAAAAAAAAGAAGAGGGGTACTGATGAAAATCAGGGTATTATTCCCCCTTAACCCTAACCCTACCCGTGGTTTTTTGGCACCCCGGGATTCGAACCTGGGACCCCTCGCATGCCACGCAGAAGATCCGCAGCATGTAGCCACACAGGTCGCGTTGGCCCGGCCAACCATTCCCTGGGTATATATGACTTGGGCTGATTGCGTCATCAAGTCACGTGGAATGCATGCACGCAGAGTGGTTTTAATAGTGAGCTTTAGTGAAACCTATTTGGTTTAGGGTTAAGGAGGCCTAAGTCTAGGAAAAACATGCATATTAAAGGATACTCATGTTACTCTATTGCCGGCTTATCACGTGATCTTCAAATTTCCCGGGCACCGAAATTATGGCAATGTGACAATGACTTCCGAGCAACACAATGAAGGCTGACTACAATTGAGCACAAATAATCATGATTTCATTGCCACAGGCAATTTCGGCGAGGGAATTTTTAATATCGCGTGTTGAGAACCGGCTTTTTTTTTATTCCTTTTTATGGTCAATTTGAGTTTGTTTTATTAAATTTAAACCATGTGATTCGTACAGATTGTATCAAAATGATACCAATCAGTATAGAAGTTTATTGAAAAGCCTATTTCTTCTGAATGTAACATTGCATCCTATTGAACGGACCAGAATCTATAGTTTTATGGCCTGTTATAACAAACTAGGTGGAGCTTTTCTTGTATATTGATGTGGCAGTCTTGTCCAAAATCACTCGAAACTGATGGGTACCAATCATTTTGATACAACCTGTATAAGGTATAATGTTGTGATTGCCGGAGTGTTCCTTTAAAGCCATAATGTACGATCTTATAATATGAAATTGGGTTTTTTTTTCAAACCTGATTTTTTTTATATTTCTAATGTTTACACATGTCCCACCTTTAAAAGGAATCAGCCACAATTTGTTGAGTTTGTAGGTCAACTAGCAAAGTTCGACATAAAGTCATCTTCCACTTTTCTTGCTATTTCAGCTAAAAATGGACAGAAACCCTTCGCGACAACTTGAACTATTACTAGTATTATTTCAGCATTTTGATTATAGAAGAACAAATTTAAAATATGAAGGAAATCTACATTTGATATTTCAAAAGTTCAGATATGCAAAAACCGATGTATCCATTTTTCTAAATGAATATGTGTTACTTTTGATTTTTAAAGGAAATCCTTTAAAATAAATCATGGTATCTATTTAAATCTAGCATTTTAGGACAGAATGATGTTGGTGGCATTAACTCAAAAAGTTTCAAATCTTTATTCCAAAGTTGCAAATTTGGCTTGACATTCATCTAACGGATCCAAAAGAGTAACATAAAATACGATATATAGGAAAATGTAACTAGATGGCACAGTTGTGTTTTTCCAAACACGAATGTCTATGCCCATGACCCCCTTCCACTGCCCACAAACAAAAACACGTCGTCTTGTTCAGACGGTTTATTCAAAAATCTCGGATTTAGACAAAACTACAGTAGCTATAGTCTGCTTTTACAGGGTATGTTAGTTTACTATTTAAGTGCATTACAATCGTGTAAAAACAGAATTTTGACAAGTATTGAGGGCGTCATCCACAGCTAGCAAATGTTACAATCAAGCGTATAGGACACGCTACACGTGACGTACGAGGCTGACGAAACTACAAAGCTGACAGCCCGTTCAATTTAGACGGTTAGCGGTTACAAATTGAAAAACAACATACTTACAGTGAGGTACCTTGTCACACAACAACGGTTTTTGAATAACATTTTCCTTTGACACCATATAATATAATTTAGAATTGTTTGTGAAGATTTCATGATTATGTGTTAATCCAATGGCGACGTCAAAAATGGCAATATCGCATCCGCCACCACCTGGTTACAATATGGCTTCAATTTTTCTGTCTAATTTGGACCTTGGTACATTCCAGAGCATAGAACTTGGCGGACTAAAAGTCGTAATTACGACTTTATGTTAACATTGTTCAGTTTTGACTGATTCCATTGAAGCATGTTTTAAAATTGTCAGTTGTGACGGACATGTGTCCACATTGTATAGCAAACTATAGTTCGTATACCTTCCTCGAGTCAGTCAGTAAAATCATTTTTATCTCTCAAAAACTAAATTTTTGCAGGAATCTGTTATGCTAGTTGGATTCCTTGTATCATTTCCTTCCTGGGACCCGTCCCCTGTGCTTCTTGTATTACTTGAATCCTTGATTGCTGTATGGCACACTTGGTTGGTTTTCATATGGCATATTGGATTGGTACACCCTGTTGGACTCGGCGTTAGAATTTGGTTGGTGTCCATACTGCACCTAAATGGTAAGGGAAGCAAGGATGGAAGAAAAATACAATTGGGAAAATATTAAGAAGATATATTATTTGATTAGAAAGAAGGAGAACACATGTGACAATATAAAACATTCAGTAAGGAAACAACTTTTACTGATTATTATATAGCAAAACCGCCCTCCTACAAACTGCAGACCTTCACAACTAACATACAGTTATAGCTTGTTATTTTTGTGAGCGCCGCGTACACGGATGAATCAAACATTATCAGAATAAGACAGAGGGATGCAGACATACACTATTTATAGTTATTTGCTATGATAAGTATTGCGGTATTTAAATCATGGGGTAATAACTTACTGCCATTGTGTGTTCGACAGCAGCTGGTCCACAGCAACAATCACAACAACAAGACCAGCAACACTTACAGCAGGTTGCTCCTTTACAGCAGTATGCAGCAGATGCAATGGATATGATAAACTCTACAAAACCAGCTAAGGCAGAGATGAAGAAAAAGTACCAATACCAGACCTGTCGGGAAAAGGAAAAACGGTTTTTAGGCAAAAAGAAACCAAAGTAATTTCAACTAACGGAACGGAACAAAGTGGAATCTGCAAATTCAACGCCTTCTCCTTCCGTTCACTAGGATAACTATTGGCATTTGCCTATAGATATTTTCTATAAGTGAAGCACCCATAGGTTCTAGCTGGAGTTATTCTGCAATGCACATTTCAGTAAAAAATTCTTAAATTTTTCTACATAACTTGCATAATACAATATGAAATATGATATAATTTGACATCATTAATCATTTTATGATATTGTGTTTATTATTATTATTATTTTTTATTATGATTTAATAGTTCATATGGCGCTCTACGAAGCACACATACAATACAAGAAAAACAAGAATCAGAGCAAAAACAACAATAATGCCAGTAATACGCAAAATATAGAAATAAACCAAATCTAGCCTGATGAAAAAAGGCGCAATTTTAGGCGTTTTTTGATATAGACAAAGATATCGATTCCCTGATAGCTACATGAAGCCCATTTAAAATAATTATGTGGTGCACCAACAGCAAAAGAAGAGTTCACAGATCATTTTTCTAGATCATAGAACGGCAAGCCGGGTGTTATCAGAGGAAGAGCAACTTCGTCTTGGTTGCAATTCTTATAGCTTCTTATACATACCCCTGGGACATCTGGGAAGAAGTTAATGTAACTAAATGCTCTTGCTTGTTGACCAACATGATATGGAGCCACAACAGCCGATGCTATTTTCCTCAAAACGTACTTCACAGATCAACATATTCATTTCAAGGTCAACGAGAAGAAAATCGTTCTATGTAAATGAACTAACATTACAACATGCAGGATTACTTCAATACTCTACTCTAAACACATGTCACTAACTAAACCGTTGTGCAACTGACACAACAGCAAAATGCACTGACATTGATCAGCTTCCTGGACAACATTCACAGCCCAATAATTGGCACCCAGCACAAGAAATGCGTATTGCTTTACACAGATGACAATTTCCAAAGAGTAAGTGGAATAGTGTAGAACGGGGCTGATTTCTGCAGCTTTTCACGCACTTTCGTCAAGAAACAGGTCTTGTCTACACTATTCCACTTACTAACAGATTTCTTGTGCTGGGCGTCATTTATTGATCCGTGAATGTGGCCCAGGAAGCTGTTCCATGTCAGTTGTGTCAGCTGGACAACTGTTTGGTTACTGACATGTATTTAGAGTGAATTATCGAAGTAATCTTGTGTGTAATTTTGGTTCATTTTGATGCACAGGATTTTAAGATATGACCTTGTGAAAAATTGTAAGTTTCTTTTTTGAATTAGTGTAGATAGGGGCATCATATTTTTTTTATATAAAACTTGAGGTTGGTGGTGTATGAGGGAATGTAGGAGGGGATGTCTGAAGCGGATGTCTCAAAATTAATCCTCAATTGAAGACATTTGGTGTAAAGTTTTACCCCATTATTGATTATAGTAGTGGAGTTCACAACATTTCAAAACCCCTTACATCCACTTTTGGTCGAAATTGTGTTATTGACATGACATTATAATGTGGGTAAAAATACACATTTTGGTGGTTGTTTGACCTTCGTACCACCTTCCCTTCCGGAAATATTGTATATTTCCCGAAATCTTAGGGAATTTCCGGAAATCTGAACTTAAAATGAACATAAAATTTCAGACAAATAATCTTTTGATGTATAATAATATCCTTGAATGTTCTTCAACTATTAAAACCAAAAGGAGTTGTTTTGGGGTCACTGTTTGAAAAAAATCATCGTAATTAACAAAAGCTGTAGCTTCTGAAATGCTCAAAAATGTAATTTTCCCGGGTTCAATTAAAAATTCATAACTAAAAAAGCAAATGAGATATTTCAATTTTTCTTTTTGATTTTGAAAGCATTATTTAAGTTACACAAAGTAGTGTAAACAAATGGGCTCAAATTTGATTGCAAAGGTGGTTTCTAGAAAAGGGGTAAATTTATTTTGTTGCAAAAGCCCTTACATCCACAAAAGGTGCAATATTAAAGAAATAATAACATAAATAGGAAGGCTTGAAAATTGTACCAAGCTCATTCTTTTAGTTTCTATTCATCAACACTTTATCCGAACCCAAATTGAATAAAATCGAACAAGCCATACTTGCACAATTGAAAAAAGCTGTTTTTCTCAAAAAGTCAAAAGTGGATGTAAGGGGTTTTGCAACAAAGCTCTTCATATGGACTCAATAGTCACGCCACTGGGGTTGTCTGAGAGGCGAGGAAGTGCCCCCTGAGAAGTTGGATGTTTACAAAACGATGTCCCAATTGAAGCCATTATTTTGATGCATATTTTTACACTATTGTTGGTTATAGTATACTAGTGGGAGCACGGTGGCCTAGCAACATTACATGGAGGAGTCTGGCCCAAATCGCCAATGAAAGAGAGATGGGCACTCCGATCACTGTTTATACAGGATCGTCTCCTTTACCTTTACCTTTAGTGTACTAGTACCAGAGACATCAAAATGCGATATTATCTATAATAAATTACTAAGTTTGTGGAATTGGTAAGGTAGAAACTTTTACGGTTCGGAAAACGGACTTTGTGATGCGAAGAACAAGGTCGTGAGCACTTCAATAAAACGTCGAATTTTGTTTTTGTTTACGTTAAGGGGTCAAATTAAGTTAATTAGTTTCAAAAGCACTGAAAAAAGATTAAGAAAAAAGTTGGGTGATTTTTCAGCAATGCGGGTGCAAATCTGGTAAGGCTAAGCATTTGGATGTCTTGAAGGCCTACATTTATTCAACAAAGGGGCCTGTGTAATAAATTATTATGAACCCTAATACAGGCGTAGCTGACAGGTAATCTGTGTCTGTGCAAGTAAGTATCCTACAAAATTGTTAACTTATTTTTATTGTTCTGAGACTGCGCTGCATGGGGTGAAATTGCACCACAACTTTCAAAATGGGTTGCACCCCAAGGTAAAAAAATAACTCAAACACTGAATTTGCACCTGACCTTCTCAATTGTAATTATAAATGACAATATCCTCTTACATAACTAATCACATTAAATAGAACATTAAAAAAATATTATAAAATATCAGTACCGCAAAAGACGGTGATCGTGAAAGACGGGTGACCGCTAGTACATATGGAAAGGTTTGGCTACAAAAACGATTCTCTTATAAACCATCTATGCACAGTTTCCACCTCGATACACCTGAGCACAAAATTTCGTCCAAGAGCTTCCAAGCAAGCAGTGAATTGTCTCTGCACAGTCTTTGTTTACGCTACACGATTGAGTCCATAACGTCATAAGAGCCGTGTGAGCTTCTAGTTGGAAAATATGCCTCTGGTTGTTTTTTCTCAAAACCTCAAGTGTTCCCTTCATGCAATCAGGTTATTTTTTTATATCGAACGAATGCTAACACTTCCCCCTAAAAACACTTTTTTGTCATTGGGTCAACAGATGACGCAATTCAATGCTTATTGCAATGTGGTAAATCTGTTGAAAACGACCTATCCAAGCACGATTTTTGATCAAAATGTAGGTTTTAAATATCAAAACCTCGAGCGTTCCTTACAATATTTGTCTAATTTTATGCCATTAAATGTCAGAGCACACTTATATTGTCCGTATACTAGCGTCATAAGATTTAGCAATGGCCAATTCTCTTTAGATTGCAAATAGGTACTATTTTCCCCTGTTTGTCATACGGATGTAAATTCAATGAACTATGACTTTGCTAAAGGCGCTTACCTAAAAAGCACAATTTACTGCATTAACTTACAGCACAGGTTTGACGAGTCGGAGAAACAATCCCAAAGATACCAGCAGTAATGTATACCTGAAATATGTTAACAAAATCAAAGAATGTCAATGTTGAATGGAGTGATATCATTAACCTTAGTATCTTATTCCTAAGAAAGAATGACCCGAAATTGCCCACATTATTTTTGACAGACGTGATTACATGTGCCCCTTTTAAAAGACTCACTTGAAGGCACTCAACCATTGCCTTGGCATAATTTAATTAAACCATGGTTTTCAGCTTTATGACAAAACTTCTCAAAGCTTGTTTTTTTATATAATTCTGAAGTTGTGATAATGTAACCATCAGTGTGTATGTCTTTGTTTATTTTTTGTATAGAATATGTTCAATTTTCCTAATATTTAAATTTACAGTTTCTCATCCACTTCTAAAAGAAAGCAGCATATCAGAATGTGCACCTCATTCCGCCACTTATACTGAAGTGTTTATTTTGATCTGAAAAGCAAAATAAAAGCTAAACTTTGGACCACATTTGTGTACACATCACCATATCACACCGCCTTAAACAGTGTAATTACTTGGCCGCATAATATTCATTATTAATATGAGGGTCCTCAGATATATTGGGCTTTGTTGTGATCTAATTAAATAAAGTAATGAAATTGAACCTGTAAATTAAATTTGTTTAGTTGATAAAATGATCATGATAAATTGATGATCATTTGTTTGATAATACACCCATCATGTATATATTTTGGGCTTGCCCCTGGGATATATCAGCAAACAGCTTGTCTTGAATGATGATAAAATTTTGCATGATCACACTTCTGCTTCTGAATGCGTTTTATGTGGCTCAGTGATAACGTTCTTGGACTCATAATCTGAGAGTTTGTTCGACGTGTGTGGGTTCGAGTCCCCGTCCCACCAACGTGTTGCGCCCTTGGACAAGGTGCTTTGTCTCGCTTGCCTCATCCCACCCAGGTGCAATGGGAAGCTGTTAGGGGTAGTCACACTCGTGGTACTGATGAACCTTGCGCCATTTGTGATGTTTTTGTACAGGGTGTCTGCTTTTCGTGGCCTTCGTCAAAATGCACTAAATTTAGAGGCATATATGCTTGTAGATGCAATTCTGCGGTAGTGCAGTAAATTCATAATACTACAATATTACAGTGGCTCCAGAACCGGGGGTCCTGGGGGGCGGCCCCTCAATAATTTTGGTGAGGGGCCAAGTAACATAGGCAAAAAATTTTGCCCCCCCCCCCCCCCATATTCAAAATCTTCCAGAGCCTCTGTATTACTAGCATGACAGTTGAATTATATTTTGAAATGTTTTTAAGCAGTTTCTTCACGTGACTTCTAAAACAACATATTTTAGGCAATGAAATATAATGAAAATAAAAAATCCCACCGACCCTGACGGGAATGGAAGGACAACTTTGTTGGGTTTATGACATATACCATTATTACTATTACACTAGATACAAAATATACCTCGAGAAAAATACTCACACATCCACACCACAAAGAGTTGTAAGCATTCCAGTAAGTCATGACCGCCGTAATGGTGCCACACAGCACAGATATAACGCCCATGCAAAGTTGAAGGATTCCAAGGATGCGGCCAATGTTGTTCTGATATCTCCCATTTTTTCGATCTTCAACTTCTCGCTGAACATGTACATGACCAACACCAACGGGTGCAGGGCCCGTTGCAGTAGTTATAATCACTGCTTCTTGGTGATGTGACATTGTACTTTGGTCACAAAGATACAAATGAAATAAGGGTCTCAAGATCACCGCAACATTCAGGAGTATGATTGATTTCAGACACTTACTGGTGTTGTCTATTAACAACAGTGTTTATTAGGTTTGATTTAGCAGAGGAAAAGAACTCTAATGATTATGGTGTTTGTTAATATTGCCAGAAATGCTTGTAACTGTGACGTAAGGACAACGAGCCTGAACTAGACTTTGATGTAAATGCAGGAATGGTAAACAGAAAGTCTATTTTGGTCATATCTTGCCAGGTTTACATAGTGACAACATTACAATACAAAGTGTCTGTTTAGGAGTCCAGACCAATTTCAGGGCTTAGGACCACAACATTGTCTGTGTAAATGTAATGCTTTAAATTTACTAAAAAGATTTTTTATTCTGAAAATCAGAAGCACAATGGTTTTCTAATTCTTGGTATCATATTAAACAAAAGATACTTAGTAGACTCCTCTTAAACAGAGTCCATGCTAAAATGGTAGACTAATCACACTACCCTTGATTAAAAGTGGCCATTACCAGTTCTGGCTTTAAGTTAAGTAAATGTTTTTTCAGGTGTTTGATTCCAGGCCGTTGCTTATAACAGAAACAGCATGCAGAAAGAATGAACTCAGATCGCGCCAGGAAAAAAATCAACATGAGGCGGAGCTGGGATTCGAACCCGAGAATGTTGGGATTTTGAAGAGAATAACATTTTCCCAGCTATTTCCTTTTGCTTCTTTTGTCTGTTTGGCATGTTTTGGTACCTTTTTGTGTTTTTATTTATTCTCTATGTTTGTTTTTGATGTTATTCATGTATAGGCATCCCTTCAATTTATTGCTTGTCAATATTGGGTTTAGCCTGGCGTTTCGCCGAATGTTATAAATAAAAAAAATAAAAAAAAAAAAACCCTAGACCACTAATATAACAAAATTGCTTTTTGTCATGCAAGCTTCGCCAAAATGTTCTCCAAAAACGGACATCTAAAATTTAATCAGTACTGCATTTGGTCCTGATAAATACAGTACTGATTCTTTGGTCGGTTTGTAGCACAATGCAAACAAATAGAAAGCAATCACTCAGCCAGATTTTTTAGGGGGCACACATTTGGAAAAAAAATACCATGAATGCGTTTTTGAACTAATGACCACGGTGCATAAAAAAGGCTGTAAATCAAGGATATTCAAACAGATTCTAACTATTATGTGTAGGCCGGGGTATAGGCGTATACATAAAAAAAAATTTCTAAGCAATCCGACGCACCAACATTTCTCTCACTGGGATATTTAATTGCTTTATACGTTTTTATACGTTTCTTTTAGTAACCTTAAGCTTAAGCCCTACGATAATGATTCTCCAATTCTCGTAATGTGTTAAAGGTAGCATTAATCATGTTAATAGGGCCTACCCCCTTGGACTGGTTCTATTTTGGAAATATGTGTCCACGTAAAAACTGGCAACTAAATTATTTTGGTTAATTCGGGTAGGCTGAATTCCGAACTTTGGTCTGCCAAGCTGTATTCGAACCCCGTGTCCCTAAAAAAGCCACCCCTCCCTCAAGAAAAAAAAACCCTACATGATCATACAGGGGCAAAAATTAAACGTGCTCCAAATTCACTAAAAAAAATGTCAAATTATTCATCTGGGCCTAAGGATTACCAAAATCTTTTAACTCTTTGAAATGTAACATATTAACTAGACTTTGCAGATAGTGCAAACTATTCTTTTTATGAAACCTCTAAGCTAGGCGAACAAGCAAATATACCTTAGACCTTTTGTGCCCCATAACTTCTGACTACATTTCTGGGATCCATGGGGCTAGACGAATAATTTGACATGTAGTGTTATTGGAATTATTTTATACGATACTGTTTGGCAGACAACAGATTCGAGTTCTGCATACCCAAATTAACAAAAATAAGCTGGTTGCCAACTTTTACGCAAACTTGCCGGTAGGATCGCGATTTTTCCAAAATAGAACCAGTCTACCTCTTGAACAGATACCATGCTAAAATGGTGGACCAAATCACACTAGACATAAATTAAAAATGGACATAACCTGTTCTGGCTTTAAGCCCGTGATTGATTGATATACAATCCCGGGGGGGCACTTCAATTTGAAATGGATATAGGTGTAGGGCTGGCGCTTTCGCACTAAGGGGCATTCGGTGAGAGCAACATGTAAAAAATATGGGGTCATTGGGTGAGAGCATGATTTTTGGCATTCGGTGAGAGCAAAATGTAAAAAATATGGGGTCATTGGGTGAGAACATGACCTTTTTTTTTAATGGAATCTTTGGGTGAGAACCAAAACAGCGCCACAAAAACCTCGAAAATCAAATTTCTAGTTCTAAATGGCTTCAAATTTCTTTATTTTTTCAAAATAAGTAACAAAATCAGTGATAAATGAAAGTTGCTGTTCAAATTGAACTTGTAAGGGTCTTTGGGTGACAGATCAAATGGAAAAATAGGGGTCTTCGGGTGACAGAGCGCGGAGCAAGCATGTGTTCGTAAAAAAATATGGGGTCTTTGGGTGACAGCGATGCTGAAAAAGGGGTCTTAACAGCCCTACATACGCGTCACCTCCAAAGTTGGAGTGCCCCCCCAGGTATACAATATGACACATTTTGATTGACAGGGTCACGTCACTCTATGAGGGTATAGACCTATATCCTAAAACAAATATAACACAAAATGTAGAGCAATATCAAGGGATAATAAGCAATGAGCAGTACGCAAATGAATAATACTAATTATTTGAAATTTAGAACAAAGAAAACCAATATAATATCACTTATTCTTAAACAAAGGGACCATATTATAATCTAAGGAACTTTTAATGGTTCTAAAAGCCTGTAGACATGGTAGACACAAGGTAATTATATACAATACCGTATAAGGAAAACTTATCTGACAAATGTTAGTTCGTCTCTGCTTTAGGCACGTCATTTCAAATGTTGAAAGTCTGTTTTCATCTTCCTTCTTTAGTGTCCAAGTTTCCGCTCCATACAATAGTATCGAGAGCGTAAGTACCTCGATCTTTGTTACCTCAAGTGGAGCTCGATCTTTGTGCTTCTCTGGATGTCTTTGGCGCTCCATATCTTATGGAGTTTTTGAACAGTCCCTATGGCTTTCCCAATGCGTGGTTTTACGTCCTCGGTGCAGGATCCAGATTGACAAGATCTTCTCTCCTAGGTATGTAAACTCCTCAACTTGGGCTAGTGGTGTTCCATTGATATTGATATTTATTTTTGTGTTCTTTTTGGTGATTGCCTGTACTTCAGTTCTTCCTATGTTGATTTCCAGTCCCAGTGTTGTACTACTCTCATGCACAAGATTTACCAGTGTTTGTAGGTCTTTTTCACTCCCAGCTACAAGTGCGATGTCATCCGCGAAGCGTAGGTTATTAATAGGCATATCACCTCAAAAATAATCGCAGCAGAAACACGTTATTTAATGTTCCTACATTATTGAGCTTTATTAAAGCATCAAAAATCAAAAAACAGAATTGAAATCGGTCAATGCATTGTGACGTAGTGTCAATTTAAAGATGCTCGTAGATGGAATGAAATCCTGCCACAAATGGCTGTAATGACAAAATTGGCACATTTTAAGATTTTGAAGGTATATTTGGACGCTTGCTTGAAAAAGCAGCGTTAATTTAAATATCACATGTTAAATGCCCATCTTTCCTGACTTCGTTACAGAAAACAAAATTAAAAAATCTATCATTGAATAATTATAATAAATTAACCAAATATACTATTTTAGCAATTTCGGCCGATCTGCAGACAAATTAAATATCAAAAAATGACTAAGTTCAGCTAATTAATATGCAAAATTGATGCCAATAGAAAACCGTACATGATACAAAGGTGCGGTTTTTTTTGCACACATATGTATACAAAGTTCTTTCAATTGATAACAAAAAATACACAAAAAGTAATTAATTATGCAAATTAGGTAATTACAGCTAATTATGTATTTATGATATTATTATGCAAATTAGGCATGAGTAATTTTAGGTTTTTTTCAATATTTAATGAACATCTGTTCATTCATCATAATTTTTTAAGTATGATCCTGTTATGAGGTTGAATAAATGAACTGCAGTTAATTATTTAAAAACAATACAAAAAAATAAAAAGTTTGACATTTTGACGGTGTCTGGAATATAATTTTCATTTTTACTGTAAACATGGTATGTGTCACCATTACTCAAAGCCAAGTCCGAAAAGTAAAAATTAAAATTCAGTTGCAATGAGACTTTAAATTAACATTTTGTCATCTGGATTAACATGGGAGGATAATCGGTAAACGTAACAGCTATTTTACTGTATCGCGTATACAAAAATAGTATGGCCTTGGACACACACAATGGCTTAGAGCTATTGTGGTTTGGAAAATTACTCCCTAAAAATATCATTGATTAATGTTTTGCTTCAACTAGTTTTAGGGAAGTGTTTCATTCGTTGTCGACGGAATTAATTTACATGCCAAGAAAGATTAGTATTTCAGCTAAATGGTGGTAGTTCCTTTACTTCAATAGGCCTATATTTACTGATTTATGAGCGATCTTCAAAAATCCATAAAAACAGGCAGTAGCTCTTAAACAAAACCATTTTTATTTTAGAGGACCCGATGTTAGCCTCGGAAAGGCTTCACACACCATATATTAAAAATTTAAACAATTTGGATAAATGAAGCATATGAAGGAATTCATTTATCGACATGGATGTTTTCTAAAATTGGCCAAATTTGAAGCGCGCCCTTTTCAATTCACTGTTATGCTTGCATGCACAGTGTAGCAGAATTATTGTGCAGCCACTGTGACATACCTATTATTAATAAGCTGCCCCTGAATGTTTACTCCTATATTTGTGTCGTGAAGTGCATATATTTGTGTCGTGAAGTGCATATAACATGACTAGCTCAAGAAGGATATTAAATAGCTGAGTATGACATACAAACTCAAAACATAATACAATAATGTTCATGAAATGATGCTATCATAATTTATACAATCAAGTCATTTCACAAAAGAATTTGATTTGTGGAATTCATATTGGTAACATATACAGCTCAGCTGGCAAGAAAATAAAGTAGTGACCCTCATAGTCATGTAATCTTTAACATTTGATATTTCAAGAGTTCAGATGTGCAAAAACCGGGAAATTGTAGACAATAGTATGAGATGCTGATGCGTCTTATGCACTTCCCCCCTTCGAGGCTCGTGCATTAGATGCATCAACGTCTCGGAACGCGTGCATTATGTTGTACAATTTCACTACCAACAAGTGATCCGCGTTTATAAACCTATAATTAAAGTTTAAGTAAAATATACACTATTGTTATTATTGTTTGCAAAGTGTATACATCATTGTTTGGTAATTGTGAACAGGGAATAATTGATGAATCTTAGTGGAGTAAGTGTATAATTGCATAATTGTAGATCTAAGAATAGTATGTCATATTATCAAAAAGCTGTAGATCAGGAACATCACTTTTGAGGTAAATATCTCAATATATTTGTGCTTAATGACAGTTTAAATCTACTTTACTTTTCACTTTTTGTGTTTGAAAGCGGTTATATTAACGGTTCTTGGGTCATTTTCACTTACGAGTATGTTTATGACATATAGAACATATGACAAAATTTGATAATTTGTTCATATGATTATTTCTGAATAGTTAGGCACTTCTTCCACTAAAGTCGTCAATTTAACTTTAAATCATACAAACACTGTTGCTTCACCATTTTATTTGTAAAATTGATGTTGCATCATGACAACCAATGGCGAAAATGGTGAAATCGGCGAAAATGTTTTTTTAAATATAATGTTGGGTCATGAAAACGTTTTGAAGGAATGAATCACTACAGTAATTACGACTTATATGTCGAAATTACTCTGTTGGCGAATAACGAATTTGGCAGATTTAATTGTACGTTGGGACATGTGTAAACATTGCACATATAGCAAACAAATCAGGTTAGAGAAAGGAAATGCTACCTTCTCAGCCACACATCCCCACATAACCCTTTCTATTGGGACCCCTCCCCTGTGTTTCTATATTACTGGAATCCTTGATTGTAGTATGGTGCACTTGGTTGGTTTTCATACGGCGTATTGGACTGGTACATCCTGTTGGAATCAGCGTTAAGAGTTGGTTGGTGTCCATACTGCACCTAAATGGTAGGGGAAATCAAGGATGGAAGAAAAATACGAGGAAAATATTAGAAGATATTCTATTGGGGAGTGGAGAGGAAAAGAACATAGGTGAAAAGATTTAACATTAAGCAAGGAATCAAAATTGACATAATATAATAATAATACTGTATTACTGTTAATTCATAGAGCAAAACAGCACCCTTCCTACCAAACACATACGTTTGAGCGCCGCATACACGGATGAATCCACCATTGTTAGAATAATACAGTGGGATGCAGACACAAACTATTTATATTTGCCTACTATCAATCAGTATTGCGGTAATCACGGGGTAATTATGACTATAATATAAAACGAGTAACTAAATTAGTGTCGTGAATGAAGAGATTTATACGTGTTGGGAATAGACGGTGTAATACTGTCGGTATCACCAACTTATCCATGGAATGTTTTGAAAACAAAGCGCTAACATCCACCGCTGATCCTCTAAGAATTTGGCTTCGTTATGTGGATGATACCTTCGTGGTAATCAACAAAGAGAAAGTCCAGCAATTCACTGACCACATTAACAATCAAAATGAACATATCAAATTTACCAACGATCCAGAGAAGGACGGTCAATTACCATTCCTAGAAGCTCCTAGATACTTTGGTGAAAAGACAAACAGACGGTACGGTAAAGGTCAGTATTTACCGGAAACTTCCACATACTGGCCAGTATTTGGCATTTGATTCCCACCACCCACTTGAACACAAACTCAGTGTAATCAGAACCCTTTTCCACCGCGCAGATACTTTGGTTACTGATCCGGAAGATCGAGAAGAAGAAATTAATCACGTCAAATTTGCCCTTAGACGCTGCGGCTACGAGGAGTGAAGTTTTAAACGTGCTCAAACTAAAAAAAAATCAAAAACAAAAAATCAATCGGTTAAAAAACAGTGTGACTCTGAATCCTCCTCCAAAAATAAGACATTTGTTGTAGTCCTGTACGTTCAGGGCCTATCAGGAAAGATCAAAAGAATATTTGGCAGTTACGGTGTATCGGCGGTATTTAAACCCCACCAAACGCTTCGTCAATTACTTGTTGCCCCGAAAGACAAACCTCGTCAAGTCAGGAGTTGTGTACCGCGTACCCTGTGAATGCTGCGAAAAAGTGTATGTGGGTGAAACAAAGCGAACCCTAGGCGAGCGCCTGAAAGAACACACTGCCAAGACAATCTCAAATCAATCGGCATTAGCAGAGCACAGCAAGGACACCGGTCATAACCCGGACATTGGAAATGTTAAAGTCCTTTGCAGAGAAGACAAGTATTTTGCCAAGAAAAGTGAGGGAAGCCATTAAAATCAAACAAGAGACCAGCCCCACCCTAAATAGGGACGGGGGCCGAGAACTTTCTAGAATATATGATTTTCTTCTAGAACATTGTAGAAACACTATCACAAAGGACAAAAAGGAAATTATCACCATCTAGAAACACTAGAGAATCATCAGTCAGTCTACCAACAGCATTACACCGCTGATGATGGAGAATGGTTTCTCTTATACATGTATATTCGGTTCAAAAAGTTAAATCAACCTTTGATAACTTACTGTCATTGTGTGTTGGACAGCAGCTGGCCCACAGCAACAATCACAACAACAAGACCAGCAACACTTACAGCAGGTTGCACCTTTACAGCAGTATGCAGCAGATGCTATGGATATGATAAACTCTACAAACCCAGCCAAGGCAGCGATGAGAAAAAAGTAGCAAAACCAGAGCTGTGGGAAATAGAGAAAAAAAGGTTTTTAAGTACAACCAAAGTGATTTCAACTAATGGAACGTAACAAAATGGAATAAATATAGGCTAGTCAAATTAAGAAAAGTAAGGGGTTAAACCACCACTAATTGCAACAGAATCCATTTAATACCATTCGTTTCAGAAAAGCTATTATTTAATAACACATCAAAAACGGTCCCCCAAAATCCAAGTAGTGGAGCAGTGCCTAATTTGCATAAATCCAAAATGGCCGCTTATGCAGGGGTGAAATTATAAAGTTTAATAGTCAAATCTTGTTAAAAAACCATATCAATGTATTGCTAATTGCTATCATCATAAGGATTCAGAAAATGTATAGTTTGACCAGTATCCGACATATAGTTCTTGAGTTATAGGCAAATAGGTCAAAGTTCAAATTTTGGGCCCACGGGCGTTTACAATTGAAATATGGTCCAATTTTAATCCAACTGGTCTCAAATTGTTCCTTTGGCAAAATATTTGACCAAATTTGAAATTTCACCCCTGCATAAGCGGCCATTTTGGATTTATGCAAATTAGGCACTGTTCCACTGCTTGGATTTTGGGGGACTTTTGATATGTTTTTGTGTGAGGTTTTTGCAAAATCGATTCTGTTGCAATTAGTGGTGGGTATTTTTTTAAATTTCACTACCCTAATAGTCCTCTGTAAATTCAATGCTTTCTTCCATTCACTGAGATAAATATATGCTTGGCATTTGCCTATCGATTGCAGAGATCCTGTAGGTGAAGTACCCGTTGATTCATGCTGGAGTTTTTCTGCGATGCACATTTCAATTTCTTAGATGTCTTCTCCAGAACTTGCATACCGCAATATGATATATGACATAATGAGACATCATTTTTTTGACGTTGTATTAAATGTATTTATAATTATTATTTATTGTTATTATTTTAACAGTTCATGTGGCGCTCTACGAACTTGCAGCACACAGCACCATTATACAATACAGGAAAAACAAGATATAATAATAGTTACGCAAAAAGCAGAAATAAACCAAATCTAGCCTGATGAAAAAGGGTGAAATTTTAGGCGTTTTTTTGAATACAGACACTAACATCAATTCCCTGATAGCTACAGGAAGCACATTGCAAATATGTGGTCCACCAACCATAAGGAAGAGTTCACGTCTCTCTTTCTAGATCTTTGAACGGCGAGCCGGGTGGTATAAGAGGAAGAGCAATTTAACCTGGTCTTGTTTGCAATTGAATACATGAATACAAAACCCACCCAAGTCCATGGGAAGTGATTTTGAGAGAAAAACACGTGTATCATTTTAATTCCTTCAGTTATATTTACCTGGTCAATATGGTAAGTTTTACGTGCAAATGAGTGGGTTAAACTGTATTAAGTATGACTATTAGCATTTCAGGGACTTCGTGGGGTTCATTTTAAATTTTGGACTTGGGTGGTTTTTTGAATCATACAATGACAACAATGTTTGAATGAGATTACCACTAGTAAGATGACATAAAATAAAGCACACACGTATATATAATGTTGATAAGCATCTGCCATGTAATGTAAACCACACACTTTCCTTTATTAAACCCATTTTTTTTAAAAGTCACTCTGAAGCAATGAATGTGTTACAAGCGGACTTTTATACATACTGGATTTCAATCAATGTGTTACAAGACTCAAATCATGGACTTGGGTGGTTCTTTCATACATGCTATTTTTCACATGCTCAATAGACACAGTGGATGAATTTGAGTTGTTTTTTCATACATATGACAGGCCTATGCATTGCAACAAAGTCCCATGCTTAAATCAATTTGGCCACAGTATGGACTTGGGTGGCGTTTGTATTCATATATTCAATTCTTACATACCTCTATGAAGTAGTAATTGTATCGAAATGCACTTGCTTGTTGACCAACATGATATGGAGCCACAACAGCCGCAACGATTGACATTACCATGTACCACACAATCTGATGAGTGAAAAATAAACTAATGCTATTTTTCTCAAAAACATCTGTAGTTTACAGATCAACATATTAATTTTATGGCCAGAGAGAAGAATTGGGCCTATTCTATACCATAATATATTGTTCTATATAAATCACGCCTTCAATCTGAAATGTGTGGAGGGGGGGCACATATTTTTTGTAACAGTTGAGTGTATGAGCGCCACATGTCGTGCGCAACAGAGGGGTGTCTGAGGGGGTGCCCCAGAAGTTTTTTTTTTTTTTCAAAATGGAGCTTGGTTATAGTAGAGGAGTCCTCAACATTTGGGTCTAATAGACTTCCAACCATAAGACAATTGGGTGATATGTGCCAGAAAACGATGCCCCAATTGAAGCCATTATTTTGATGCATATTTTAACACTATTGTTGGTTATAGTATACTAGTTCCCCAGACCTCAAAATGCGAAATTATTGTGTGCTTGCTGTAATCACACAACCCGGGCAAACAACATGTGCCTGCGACATTATGATTAAACCTGCCAAAATGTCGGGGAGGACATTTGATATTGTGTTGTTTTGTTTAAAAACGTAGGACCTTTGTAACGTTCAAGCTTAAAGACGCAAAATTATTGTTCGATTTCAAACGATAAATGCCGAAAAAGTTGTTAAATATGGTGAATTTACAGTAACATTACGCACAGGGAAATTCCGAGTCGGCTCTCTTTGGGTTTTATCCTTTACAAAAACATAATTTACTACATTAACTTACAGCACAAGTTTGTCGAGTCGGAGAAACAATCCCAAAGATACCAGCATATGTTAACAAAACCAAAGTATGTCAATGTTGAATGGAGTGATATAATTAACCGTAGTATCTTATTCCTAAGACAGGGTAATCCAAAATTGCCCACATTGTTTTTGAATTATGCTAAACAGATATGTTTACAATTTTAATTTTAAAGCCATATTATAACATTTACTGAGGGAACGCCCTCAATGTTTTTTTTAATTCTGGTTTTTACACGATTGTAATGTACTTTAGTCAATAAAGATACTCTGCAAAAATCAAGACTTTAGGTGCTGTAGCTTTGTCAAAATCCGAGATTTTGAATAAAACAATGGAACCGGCGTTTTATTATTACGATGGAAATATTAGTCGAACACGTATGCACAGTACGTACACGGCGTGCAGGATACACATATACACACCCCGAGGATCGTACCGTATTACAACCGCGGGAGTAACATGCATGGGCGCTAGTAGTAAATTCCAATTTTCTATGCTTTACCTCACTTGTTCGGCTCAAAATTAAAAGGAGACATATCTGACAGTAAAAGCTAACATTTTATGGAAAATAAATACTAATCTATTTGTACAGAAATGTTATAATATGGCTTTAAGTAAAGAATTTCCTGCCAAATTCAACCACTGCACTGGCAGAAGTTGTGACGTGTAACCATCAATGCGGAGGTAGGGGATGTAGATTTGTTTATTTATTTATTTTCTTATAAAATATGTTAAATTTTCCTTATATTTAATTTACAGTTTTGGATCAGCTTCTATTTTTAAAGAAAACAGCATGTGTGATTCCCGGTGTGATTCTGCCACTGACACCGAAATGTTTATTATATTCAGGATAGCAAAAGAAAAGCTAAACTTCAGACCACTTTAATTTGTGTGCATATCACTATTAATTATCACATCCACCTTCAGATATGTTGGGCTGGGTTGTGATCTGATTAAATAAAGCAATGTATGTACAGGTTAGAATTGAATCTGAAAATTTACAGGGGGAAGAATAATCACCCATCATGTAGACAGCACAATAATTATATTTTGGGCTTCCCCTGGGTGAATATAAACAATCACACATCGGAAATGTTAAGTATTTTTCAAGGTAGTGTTTTTGCTCGGGGGAGGCTTTCCCTTGGTAAATGGATGCCTACCCAGTCAGAACACAAATCCCACTATTTTCTGATATTTGATGCCCCCCCCCCAATAATCCTGGTGCCGCCACTACTCAAAATGTAAATGCTAAGTATAATATGAAAATGTTTCAAAGATCAATTGTTTATTGTCCGTTGTGAATGGTCTACCATCTGATCACAGAGCTGTCAAATGTCACGTGGATGTTCAGGAACCACCACCTGTAAAAGTGGAAGTTCGCTCACGAAACCTGCGTGCAATCGATCTTGAGGAATTCAGGAGAGACATTAAAGATTCGTCTCTCTGTAACGATGATGAAAGCAATACTGCTGATCCGTCCTTTCTTGTGGATCAATATGAATCTGTTCTTTCTAACCTTTTGGAAGTACATGCTCCTATCAAAACTAGGACAATTGTGTATAGACCGAATGCTCCTTGGTTCAACGACAATCTACGAGAATCAAAGCGTAAAAAGCGAAGGCTCGAGAGAAAATGGTTGAAGTCTGGGTTAGAAATCGATCAACAACTTTATATTCAGCAGTGCAAAGATCATCGCAAAAAACGGGAAGAAGCGAAGTGCGCGTATCATCGTGATAAAATCAATTCATGTGACGACCGCCAGCTTTTCAAGATCGTCAACCGTCTAAGCAAATCTTCTGCCTCGAGTGTTTTGCCTGATCATTCCTGTCACAAGACACTTGCAAATGACTTTGGAGATTTCTTCAAGGATAAAGTTCGAAAATTGCTGGATGCCCTTGATAACATCGACCCTCCAGAATTGTCCGTTTTGCTGGATGAATCATGCAATAGTGAGTTCGCATCGTTCGAGGAGGTAACAGTTGAAGACGTCCGGGAGATCTTGATGAAGTCTGCTATAAAATCGTCCCCTCTGGATCCAATACCAAAAGATCTTCTGAAGGGGTGCTTGGACTTACTACTGCCGCACTTCACGCGTGTAATCAACTCATCTCTCCTATCAGGTGTAATGCCGCAGTTTCTCAAGATTGCGCAGGTCACTCCACTCGTAAAAAAGTCAAACGCTGATCGAAATGAACTCAAGAACTATCGCTCAATATCTAATCTCAAATTCCTGTCAAAGACTGTCGAACGCGTTGCTGCCTCACAGCTTACCCAGTACCTCGTTGGAAATAATCTGTATGCAAAAAACCAATCTGCGTACAGAAAATTTCATTCGACTGAGACAGCTCTCGTAAGGATTCAAAATGACATTCTGCTTGCTGCCGACCTAGACTTTTCCGCGGCGTTTGATACGCTATCTCATGAAGTACTGATCAATCGTCTGCGTGACCGTTATGGCATTGGAGGAACAGCTTTGGAGTGGTATAAATCCTATCTGGAAAGTCGCTTTCAGGCAATCTCTATTAAAGGTGAATTGTCTGATAACGTTCTCTTGGAAGATGGTGTTCCTCAAGGATCAGTGAACGGTCCACTCTTGTTCCACGTTATTCTCTGCGCCACTTGGTGACGTCATCAAGTCTCATAACATAAACTTCATGACGTATGCAGATGATACACAGATGTATCTAGTTCTACATCCTAGTCATATCAAGGCATGTACAACGGCTAACAGGTTTGTTCTGAATGACTTAAAGACCGAGCTAGTCCACATCAGCTCAAAATTTGTCAAGTCTCTGCCCTTCCCCAAAATTACAATGGATACATCGGAAATTGACATATCAACATCTGCCAGAAATCTTGATGTCGTTTTTGACAAGTCATTGGATATGAAAGATCATGTCAGGAACTTGGTCTGCGCAGCAACTTTCGCGATCTACCGCATTGGCAAATTACGACGTTACCTTGATCGCCCATCAGTTGAACGTTTAGTGCACGCGTTTGTGACTTCGCGGCTAGATTCCTGTAATGCTCTGCTGTATGACCTCCACGAGAAGGAAATTTCAAAGCTTCAAAGGGTGCAAAATACAGCTGCTAGACTTGTCACTAGGTGTAAAAAGCAAGATCATATGAAGCCTGTTCTCAGGGACCTTCACTGGCTACCCGTGCAACAGCGAATCAGGTATAAGGTTGCTTTGCTTACATTTAAAGCTCTGCACGGTACAGCGCCTACATACATCGCCGAGCTAGTTGAGGAGCACAAGCCAAGAAGGGCCCTGAAATCGGCTTCTGAGGTGCGCCTATGCCCTCCTAAGTTCCCCCAAACTAAGTTTTATGGTGAAAGGGCTTTTGCTGTGGCAGCACCTACTATATGGAACAAGCTCCCCTGTAAACTACGTGCAATTTCTAGTCAAAGTGCTTTCAAGAAAGGTCTCACAACACACCTTTTTAATTTAACTTAATTCTTCATCGAACCTTTTAAACGTCGTTTGTGACTTTTTATCATGGACAATAACGGGGAATGCCGTTCTTTTATCTTCCTTTGTTTTCGCTGTATACAGATGGTTCACTGTGTTTTAAGAAAATTGTTTATGTGATAATGAAATTTTTGATGTTGTTGCTATTTTTGCTTTTGTATATTCTCTTTGACATAAAATTGTTTGTTTAGCTACTTCATGAAAACTGTTTGTTTTAGCTCCAGATTTTTTTTTGCCCATGCTGATGTGGGAGTTAAAACAGTATGTTTTTCTGAGTGCAATTAATTTCATGTGCAATTTCATGCTGCCTTTTTGTTCTTGCTCGGTTTTGTGATCGTTTTTTCCTAGATTCTCCTGACAAACTGCACGGCATGAGCTTGAACTGATGTGTTTTTTACCTTGTTATTTTACCATTGTACATTTTGCTAAATAGTGTTAATTTTTTATCGTAGGTAAATAATTTATTGTAATTTTAGAGTTGTAGATTAATTTGAGTGTTTTAGAGTTGTATTTTGTTTTTCTTGTAAAGCGCCTTGTGGTTGAATGCAATATAAGGCGCTTAATAAATTTCATGTATTATTATATTATTATATTATCTGTCTTTGTTCAGGATATACAGGTGGTAAACATAACTGGTACCTTAATTTTTTGGCTTACTGTATATTACTGACACAGGCGGCTGTGCAAACATGTATTATTATATATCCCACCTTGACTTGAAAATCGGTGGATCTGTAATCACACCCTCTGCCTCAATTAAAAACTTAGGTGTTATTTTTGATCGTAGTCTTACCATGGATGAGCAAGTCAGCGCCCTGTGTCGTAGTATTAATTACCACCTGCGTAATCTTACAAGAATACGCCGTTATATTGACCAAACCACTTGTGCACATGCAGTAAGATCTTTGATCCTTTCTCGGCTGGATTATGGCAACTCTCTGTTAGGTGGCCTTTCAAACCGTGGCATGCAACGTCTCCAAAAGCTTCAAAATTGCGCGGCGCGTCTCATTTTCCGAGTTAACAAGCGCACTAGTGCTGCGCCTCTGTTGCGAGAGTTGCATTGGTTGCCTGTCCAGCAGAGAATCGATTTCAAGATCTTGGTGCATGTGTACAATTGTCTTCACGGTTCATCGCCAAAATATTTGCAGGACCTTCTTCACAAGTACAGTTGTAACCGTAGTGGGCTTAGGTCCATGCAAGATGTCACCCGTCTTACAATCCCCAAAACTAAAAGATCTTATGGGGATAAATCTTTTTCTGTTCAAGGACCTAGGTTATGGAACAATTTGCCTTCCAATTTGCGCGAGGCTCCTAATGTGCAATCCTTTAAGAAACTTTTAAAAACCTATTTGTTTCCATAATATTAGGTCTTTTATGTATTTTCATAGACCTGTTTGCAGGTATTCACTCCCGATGTGTACAAGTTATACTTTTTAAACATTGCTGTTTGATAATAATATGTATTTTATTATGATATATGTCCCTATTTGGGTTCAAGTGTATTTTTAATTATTTTAATTGTGGTTCAGATTGGCTGCGCATATCTGTTTTATTCAAATTTTTGATGTAATTATGATTATATTTTAGCACGTTGTGATATATTATTGTTCTTAATGCCATGCTGTGTATTTTGATGTATTTTTATTTTTTCTTTGTACAGCGCATTGGTCTATGGGAAATGCGCTTTATAAGTTCTTTGAAATAATAATAAAATAATAATAATAATTGTAATGTTTTGTTCACTGCCTCTCGTGTCTTTCGTCAAAATGAATTTATTTAGAAGCATATGCTTGCAGATAGAATTCTACGGTATTGCCATATTGTTGTAAACTCATATGCTACTATATTACTAGCATGACAGTTGAATTGTATTTTTGAAATGTTTTTTAAACCGTTTCTTCACGTGACTTCTAAAACATGAATGAAATTATACAGTAGAGAAATATCCCAAATCGTATATATTTAGGCATACATTTTCGGCTATGAAAATAAAAAAATCCTAGAATGCAAGGGCAATTTTGTTGGGTTTAATACATGCCATTATTATCATTACTAGATACAAAATATACCTCAAGGTAAATACTCACACATCCACACCACAATGAGGTATAACCACCCCAGTATGTTTTAACTTGTGTAATGATTCCACACAGCACAGATATAACACCCAGGCAAAGTTGAAGGATTCCAAAGATGCGGCCAATGTTGTTCTGATATCTCCCATTGTTTTGATCTTCAACTTCTCGCTGAACATGTTCATGGCCAACACCAACTGGTGCCGAGCCCGTAGTTGTAGTTACAATCACTGCTTCTTGGTGATGTGACATTGTACAGAATTTAGTCACAAAGAGACAAATGAAGTAAGTGGTCTCAAATTAAGATCACCACAACATTCAGGAATATAGACACTGGCGTTGCCTATAACAGCAATGTTACCAAGCTGGATGTAGTAAATGTTGAAATATACAAATATTGCCAGAAATGCCTGAAACTGTGACGCAAGGACAACGAGTCACGTGTCAATGAACTTGACTTTGATGTTTAATGCTGGAATGGTAAACAGAAAGTCCATTTTGGTAGTCTCTTGCAAATATTCACTAGTTACAATGTGACAGCGTCACAAAACTAAGTGTCTGTTCAGGAGTCCAGACCAATTTGAGGGTATAACATGCGTACTCCTCATTAATATACAGGCAGGTAATACGTATTTCCCGTATTATCTGCGTAGTCCTAACACGAACGAGTCTGCGTAACATGACTCGCGCGATATCCTAAAACTCGCTCGTATACTTCATGCGCGGCATGGCTGGACTAGCTGAAGCTGTTAAAATGCAAGGAAGAAACTGGCCTACTTTTCAGTGCGATTAATTAATTAAGGACTGAATTTCCATTTAAGCTTCAATTTTGGTTAACTTTACAGATTCAGTTTTTTATTAAATAAAATTCCCTTTAAAAGGAAGGCCAGCCTCAATGCAGAAGAGGTCTTGTAAATAGTTTGGGTCACCGTGAAAGGCATCGCTTACATCCATGTTACATGACAGTTCACCAAACCCCGGGGGGATCACTCATATATGAAAGTTGTAAGCATCCGCGTGATAGAAAACGCGGATTTAGGGTTGTTTTGAAAAGCAAAACGAGGATCCGCGCGGCCGGATCCGCGATTAGGGTCTCAAAACACTCATTTTACTAAAAGAAGGGGTGTTTTTTTTAAGGACGATCCTCGTTTAGGGTAGTTTTTCTAAAATTACCCAATTAACGGACATTAGTGGTGATATATTTAATCAAGTTATTCAGCACAAAAAAGTGGTTTCTGAGCAATTTTACCAACCAGATTTAAAAAAAATCGGAGCCGACTTCAACAGCGCCAATTTTAAGCTTACCGATATCATCACTGTCACTGAATGGCACTCTACCGACACACGCAATGAATAAGGGCAAATTTCAAACCATTAACTCCTCACTTACACGGTGTTTTTGTATTGTCTGTCCTTGTTTAGGGGTAAATTTCAAACAAATTCCTCGCTTAGGGTATTTTTATTTGAGTAAAATCCTTGTTTAGGGTTAGTTTGACAAATTTTCGACATCCTAGCTTAGGGTCATTTTGGAAAGTCAATTCACGCGGATGCTTACAACTTTTATACATGAGTGCCCCCCCGGGCACCAAACCATCAATGGTGAGAACATGCACACTGAAACAGCAAAAAGCATTAACTCCTGTAACTCCTGTCAACTCTTTAATTCATAAATTGTTCTGTATTTTTGTCTTTACTGCTTTTTACCCATGCTTATTAGGACGTATAAAATTAATATTTTGGTTCTCGTCCAGAGGATTTTCATGAATTGATGAGGGAGGGAGGTGTTTTTTTTTTCAGTGTAAAATCAGCATTGTCTGTAGTTTTCGGTCTTTTCCAACAGTGCTCGAGGAAACGATGAGGCACTTTTTTTTTTTTCAAATGTGAGATTCTGAGGTATAAACCCCCTAGAGTACCACAAAAAGACTTGGAAGTGGTCCTTGTTCTTATTTATAATTTTATATGTATGAAAAATTCATAAATCATTCCAAAGTCTAAAATAATTGAAAAATCTATTTAAAAAAAAATCTGACAAATCCCAGAAATTGAGGAGGGAGGGGACGAGAACCAAAACATTAATTTTATACGGCCTTATTAAAATCAAGCAATACACTGCAGTTGTTAGTTAATTCGCTATGTAAACTCAACTTACATGCACATTTTATTTTAAAATGAATTTATATTATTTCGCAATGTATAGTTTACTATAAAGTAGATAGTGGCAAGCACATGATAAAGGACTGATCATTCACTACAATCTTCACTTTTAAACTGTATTTTTTTTTAATGTGTCGATTAGTCCGAAACTCCTGCAAAGCTATGGACATGGCATCTTACCTACTCCATTCTGTAATAGTCTGCATTGTGTGTTTTCTCAGTCTTCAATCATTTTGTTGAATGTAATTTTATGAATCAAATAAAAAAGATAGAAAGTGGCCTCACTTTAGTTATGCGTCTTTTTACAGTATTTATAATTTATAAAGTAAGACAATAATTTATTTATTTTCTATAAGTGCATGTCAAAATATGGGATATATTGTTCAATATTATAGCTAGCCCTAAAAACTTTATTTTCCATCAGATTTTTCCCGTTGAAAAGACAAAACTGATGTTAAAGATAGCAATAATATCATCAATAACATTTTGAGTCAATTTTATCCATAAAACGATACAGGATAGGGTAGATAATTACTTTGACTTCAATGTGGTCCATATAATGAAGATTTTGATTCTACAACATTATTAGATCTGTTATCAACATATCAATTATGCACTCACAGGCAACCAAACATCATGCTATGCTCAGTAATCCACTGATAGTGATATGACCTCGTTCCAGTGATCATTCCCGGCTAATTACTAATTGTTGACCATGTCCTATTTTTGATATGCTGATTGCTGAACAAGTTTGTGTTTAAATGTGTAGGCCTAACCTATGATAATTTTTAAGTCATAATTAATTCAAACATAACTTTGGCAATACTCAATCGTTTTCGTTCGTTGAAACGGCAAAACATACTTTCTTTTCCTTGCAAATCGAATTAGCAGACATCAAAAACATTTCCACCACAAGAAGTAAAAAAAAAATTCATACCAATAGAAGAAGGCTATAATCTTAGCTAATCTTTAATGTACACAAATCCCATCTCAGAAATAGGTACCAGCCCTATGGGCTGGCGAAAATGTTGAAAAGCGACGCCGCTATTTCAATGCCAAAACTAGCATTAAAATTTGTTCCGTTAGCAGTAATTCGGACAGGGCCTACTTTTCTTGTGAAATCGATTTGAATAATTTCAGATCTATTTTAGTAGGTATATCACCTCAAAAATAAGGGCAGCAGAAACACGTTATTTAATGTTTCTACATGAATGACCTTTATTAAAGCATCAAAAATCAAAAAACCGAATTGAAATCGGTCAATGCATCTATGTGATGTAGTGTCAATTTTAAGATGCTCATAAATGGAATGCAAATCTGCCACAAATTGCTATAATGACAAAATTGGCACATTTCGAGATTTTGAAGGTTTATTTGGACACTTGCTTAAAAAAGCAACGTTAATTTAAGTATCACAGGTTAATTGCCTATCTTTTCTAACTTCGTGAAAGAAAACACAATTTAAAAATCTATCATTGAATAATTATAATAAATTAACCAAATATACTATTTTATCAATTGCGGCCAATCTGCAAACAAATTAAAGTTGAAAAATGACTAAGTTCAGCTAATTAATATGCAAAATTGATGCCAAAAGAAAACCGTACATGATATCAGGGTGCGGTTTTTTTCGCACACATATGTATACAAAGTTCTTTCAAGCGATAACTAAAAAATACACAAAAAGTAATCAATTATGCAAATTAGCTTATTACAGCTAATTATGTATTCATGATATTATTATGTAATTTTTTTCAATATTTAATGAAAGTCTTTTCATTCATCATAAATTTGTCAAGTATGAACCTGTTATGATGTTGAGTAAAGAATCTGCAGTTAATTACTTTAATATAATACAAAAAATACAAACTTTGACATTTTGACGGTGTCTGGAATAGAATTTTCATTTTTCTGTAAATATGGTATGTGTCACCATTGCTCAAAGCCAAATCCGAAAAGTAAAAATAAAAATTCATTTGCAATGAGACTTTAAATTAACATTTTGTTATCTGGATTAACATGGGAAGACAAACGGTAAAAGGAACAGCCACTCTACTATACCGCGTATACAAAAATGGTGTGGCCTTGGACACACACAATGGCTTAGAGCTATTGTGGTTTGGAATATTACTCTCTTTAAATTCACTTAAAAAATGTTTTGTTTCAAATCGTTTTCCTCAAGTGTGCCATTCGTTGTCGACGGAAATAATTTACATGCTTAGAAAGATTAGTATTTCAGCTAAATGGTGGTAGGTCTTGATTTTTCAAAAGGCCTATATTTATTGATTTATGAGGCATCTTCAACAATCCATAAAAACAGGTAGTAGCTCTTAAACGAAGCAATATTTATTTTAAAAAACCCGATGGTAGTCACAGAAAGGTTTCACACACCATATATCAAAAATTCAAACAATTGTGATAAATAGCACATATGAGGAAATTAATTTTTCGACATGGATGTTTGCCAAAATTGAACAACTTTCATGCGCGCGCTTTTCAATTTACTGTTATGCTTGCATGCACAGTGTGGCAGAAGTATTGTGCAGCCACTGTGACATGCCAAATTTTAGTCATTAATAGGATAGCATCTTTCATTTAAATCAGAACATGCCAACCTCACGAAGAACATGGTCCCTAAGGACACCACATTGTTTCCAGTAACCACATACTTTTAACCGGAATTTGATATTAGGGTCCTGACTGGTTATATGATTTGTGAACTCTTTTAATTACGCGAGCAGAAGGTGTCATCCACATAACGATTCCAAGTACGCCCGAATTATGCGCGTGTAAATATCCAGGTCTGTTACGGCTTTATGAGCTTGCTCAGATCAACCAATTCATTTAATTAATTTACAGAAGAATCCGATCTATCCGACAAAATCAAACTTAATCACGATCTTTATTGACATAATCTAAAACTAGTTCCAAAACAAAAACATCTTGTCTTCAAATTTTGTCTTATTCCTATAGATTCCTTGATTTTTTTACCCAAAAATAACACGTGTTTATCAAGCTGGAATATGTCACATAATTATTTCAATTTAAAACTTTTTGTGATCTTTCTTATACAATGGTCAGAATGGTACATTTTGTGTGACAATTTGGTCACAAGAGCCTCGTTTTTTACATTCTTTGCAACTGATAAACTGCTAGTAACATGTGCAGGATTTGTGGGAGTATAGTTCGGTTAAACAATATACTCCAGAACGAACTCTTATTCTAAAACAAAGAAACCATATTATAATGTAAGGAACTTTTTTAAATGATTCTAAAAAGCCTGTAGACACAAGGTAGAGATATACAATATAAGGAAAACATATCTGACAAAGTTCGTTCGTCTCTGCTTTAGTTCTCAATATTTCTTTTTATTTTATGCTACAATTGCAATAGATCCATTTTTATTATGTTCAAAGCACCAAAAGAGTTTGCAAATCAAGTATGGCATACAAATAGCTCAAAACATAATACAATAATGATATCAATTCCCTAGCGACAGGCATGATGGAGAAATAATTATCAATTTGCTAGGCTACTTATATACACTGGCCTCAAATGTCAGTGCATTTTGTTGTTGTGTCAGTTGGACAACTGATTGGTTACTGACATGTGTGTAGAGTAGAGTATTGAAGTAATCATGTGTGCAATTTTGTCCATTTTTATGGAGAGGATTTTAAGATATGACCTTGTGAAAAACTATAAGTTTCTTTTTGAGGCCAGTTTAGTTAGTACATGGCGCTATTGGGTGATTTTTGAGTTAGCATTACTGGAACCAATGTTTTTTACACCTCAAATGATAAAACTAGAATTGCTTTTTTTTCGATTCCCTGTGCTTCCCATGAGGGGTCGAAGGTCATTGTGGGGCCAAAATTCAAAATTTGTTCTATCATGTTGTAATATACCACAAAATGTTCCTCTCATTGCTAGGAATAAGAAAAAGTCAACTGTCATTCGACAGAATGCTTATTACTTGAATCCTTGATTGTAGTATGGTGCGCTTGGTTGGTATTCATATGACGTATTGGATTGGTACATCCTGTTGGAATCAACGTTAGGATTTGGTTGGTGTCCATACTGCACCTAAATGGTAGGGGAAATCAAGGATGGAAGAAAATTACAAGGAACTTATTAGAAGATTTTTATAAGGGAATAGAGAGGAAGGAAAAACAAGATCAAACATTCAGCAAGGAAACAAATTGCTGTTTATTAATTTTACTGATTCTTAATTCAATACAGCACCCTTCCTAGAAACAGGCGTTGTTTTGAGCGCCACATACACGGATGAATCTTACATTGTCAGAATAATACATAGGGATGCAGACACAAACTATTTCTAGTTGACTATCAATCAGTATAACTTACTGCCATTGTGTGTTGGACAGCAGCTGGTCCACAGCAACAATCACAACAACAAGACCAGCAACACTTACAGCAGGTTGCCCCTTTACAGCAGTATGCAGCAGACGCTATGGATATGATAAATTCCGCAAACCCAACCAAGGCAGAGATGAGGTAAAAGAACACATACCAGTATATAGGCTGTTGAAAAATAACAACAGCAACATATATGACCCGGCAGCACAAACGAGCCGTAAATTCCCTAAATTGTATTCTGTGTTACGGTGTAAAATGTGTACGAAGGTCGTATTCATCGATAACCGACATCCGTCTTATTTTGATAGTCAAAAACTAATCAATAATCCTATTGTTGAAGTGGATAATAAGCTTCTACCTTAGATGGCCGGCTATAGAACTTTTAATAGCTCTGGTCTTTGTTTGCTTTTGCTAAATCCTGTTCAAGTGGTGGGTTACCAGGCATTGTATTTTGTACAGGTATGCATAACCAACAATTAACAATGAGAGAACTTTCTTAAACCTCGTTGACTTGGGGATGATTTGAAATGACCGCCAATTATGACTGTTTGATATATATTGCCAGCAATGTGGAAAAAGAGACACATGTAAAAACGTAAAAAGCTATAATTTTGTTGAAGGAGCAAAGTTTAACAAACCATAACCCCGCTTCTGGATATCGTTTGAAGTCAAATGATATACCATTTTTAAGTTTATGATGTTTATTTTTAAACACGAAATAAAACAAAATTGACCGGGGAGGAATTTACGGCTCATTCGCCGTGGACGGTCACATATTAAGGGGGTAAACACCAGTAAAGAATCCTGCGGGGCTTTCAGACAAGCCGAATCAAAACGAAATCGGTTATAGTCTGAAGGGTCAATCGTCCGAAACCCCAATAACTTTAATAGTTATAAAGACTACTATTTACTCTCTGTCTTTCGCTTTTTGTGTTGATTTGTTTTTCCCTATCTTCTTCTCTCAATCCCGCGCCGACACATTCCCTTGCGTTTTTGAAGTTGAGTTGTGTGCCGGTATAGGGATTTGTTATCCAATAAATGCAAATCATGTTAAATTTGCTGTATTTGTCAGAGATAGGGTACTTATAGCGCTGATCATTATAGGCTATGGAGGCATTTCAAAAGCACCCTTATTTGGTGGGAAAAGGTCGTTGAACTTTTACTCACAGGAAAAGTTCAAAATTGCTCAAACTCGGTTAAAAACACAATCAACGTGTTTCTCTAGTTGTAAGGATTCAGAAAAAGTATAGTTTGACATACACACGATGTACGGTTACAGAGTTATGAGCAAAGATGTAACATTATGACGTCATAGGTCATTTTGGCACCACAGGGAGCAAAATTGAAAAATGCTCCGATTTAGTTGAAAGTGATCCCAAATTATTGGTCTTTCCATGACAAATCAGAAAAATAATAGTTTGTGCTATGTAGGATGTTTCGTTACCTCAGTAACACATCAAAATCGACAATACCCATCGCAGCTAACGATTTTTCGTTGTTACAAGGTCGTATAAAAGTCATATTAAATCGTATAAACGTAATACATGGACGTTGTAATTACGTAAATCTGTGAACTCGTGACAACGTTATTCCCGAACGTTAATGTAACGTTATTATGACGTTGTTTCGACGTCAAGTTGTGAACGTCGAAACAACGTCACTATTATGTTATATCAACGTCCGAAAATAACGTTGTCACAACACGGATACGAGTTCACAAATGTGATGCGATCAAGCAAAATCAGTCGGAACTCGGCAATAATAAATTTTCAGTTTCTTATATGATAGTAAAAAGGATTTACAAAGCTGGATTTTGCAGAAGCCCCCATTGAAATTGAACAACCAGTTCCAAAGATATGAGCAATTAAAGCGCTTCAAAAACAATAGGAAACAAAAGGAAATATTGCGTTTGTTTGGCTATATCTCAAAATCAATATTTTCGACTGATTTTGCTTGATCGCATCACAAATTACGATATCCGTTGATAACGTTGTATCGTTATTTATACGGTGTTGTAATAACGTGCTTTATACGTCGAAACAACATAATAAATTTGCGTACTAACGACGTCCGTAGATGACGTTGTATATGGGTCAGTTCATAACTTTTAAACCACGTTTTAACCTTGATTTATATATACGTCGAGACAACGTGATTATGACATTATAATTATTAACATCCGGCAACAATGATTCTCAATCCATAAAATGGAGAGCTCATAAAAATTCAAAGTTCAGAATTTCAGGAATAGAAGTCTTTACTCTGAGTTTCACGCCTAAAGGCGATCGTCAGACGACACGATAGAGACATTTTGGCTAGCCAACCATCTCATTGGAATGGAAGAATTTACATTCCATGGTGTCAACATCCAAACTATTCCATGTCGTTTCAGACACGTATTTGTGTAACGTTTTCTGAACGTATTATTCAAACGTTGTCACCAGGTCTGGTCAAACATTGCATCAACGTCGAAACAACGTCATTACAACGTCATAATGACGTTATATTAACGTCAAAAATCAACGTCAAAAAAATGTTATCACAACACGAATACGAGTTCACAGATTTACGTGTTTACAACGTAAATGACAACTAGCGAACGTCGTGAATACGTAGTGTGTTAGCTGGGATTGAGTCGCATTGAGTTCCATTGAATCAATTTGACCTTGACACATTGTTTTGTTACCAGGCTAAGAAAGCACCCAAGATAGTTAAAACTATTCTTTTTTCTGATTTCTTACAACAAGACAAATAATTTTCAACAAAAATCAGAGCAAGTTTCATGTTCGTCCCCAGCGGGGGCAAACTTGGACCCATGACGTCACAATGTTACTATTTTACCCATAACTCCATCATAGATAGGTCAAAGTATACTTTTTCTGACTCCTTATTACCAGAGGATCACGATGGTGTAAGTCTGAGTAATTTTGAACTTGACCCTCTCTGCAAAGTTCAATGACCTTTTCTACTAGAATGAGGGTACTGTTAAAATGCCTCCATAGCCTAAATTAGTCAGCACTGTAAGTACTATTCATCCGCCAAATATGGTAACTATAACATGATTTGCACGATTGTAGTGCATGTAAACTGAAATCAATTGCACTATTGTGTTTATTTGTTGTCTTGTTTTAATCGTAACACTTTGGGTTGGTAAGTTGTTCTTTCTTTTTTTTTCACAAATGTAGCAAAATATAACACCCCAAATACATAAACCCATGTACTGCAAGTTGATAAATTAATATTTGTTTTATTTGACAATTGGATCAAAGCTTTGGTTTTGAGAGCGCTGTTTAGAATGTGGAAATTAATTCCCGAACAAAGTCGGTCTTGTAAAATTTTTGTCTGCCTTTTCAATGTTTTGTGTTTCAACTCCGACTGGCTAGTTCCTCAAAATGTTAAGATCCAGCACTAAACGCGATATAATATGACGCGATGAGACATCAATTTCATAATGTTGTGTTTGCAATGAGAGATACATACCCCATAGTAGTTCCAGTAATGGATGACATTAGCAAATACATAAGCTTGTTCACTAACATGATATGTAGCCAAGATTGCCGCAATGATTGACATTACCATGAACCACACAATCTGATGAGGATAGAATAATGATACTTATGTTATTTTTCACAAAACATTGTAGTTTAGAAGAGATAAGTTTACAGATGCAAGAGAGTCATAAAGAAGATTACTATTTCTTAAGGGCTCTGGAATGAGCGTTTTGAGCGTTTCGACAGTATTTTTTGTGGGACATGAGAGCACATCAGACATATCGAATTGCATTCTGAATACGAAGAATGTCTTTCTGATATCAAATATATACAAATTTCATGACAAATTATATTTTTCACATTTTTGATATATAACAGTCCTCAAAGTAAATTTTATAAATCTAATGATAAATTCTTAATGTATATGTAACTTGGAGGAAAAGCCGACGATCAATTGAAAATTTTGACCTTTCATATTGAAGATATGGATTTTTTTCCCTAAAAGACCTAATTTATTTTTTACCTACATACACTTTAAGTATAAATCATCAGATTTATAAAGTTTACTTCGATTTCTGTTAAATATCAAAAATATCAATTTTTAATCAAATGCCATAAAATGTGTATTACATTGCAAATTTCAAAAAATCAAATTTATTTGATATCAGAAGGACATTCTTCGTATTCAGAATGCAATTCGATATGTCTGATGTGCTCTAATTCCCACAATAAATACTGTCCAAACGTTCATACCCCACCCCTTAATCAGTTTGGTGAAACATATTGTCCTATATCAATAGCCTCAATTATAGAGAACAATATGGTACCATGTCAGGAATATCAATATTTTCACCCAACTTAGGCCTGAAAATAATTGTGTGATTGGTAACAATAAGCCTACTGCCCTAAATATACTGCCGACCCTGAGTATTTTTTTAAATTAATTTTGAAGGATGAAAATAAAAAAGATCATTTCCAGTAATATGAAAAATAACCATTAAAAAAACCCCGTATTTTAACCGTCTCATGATGATATCATTTGTGTATCACCCCTTTAAGTATTTGAAAACGGGTCAGATTTAGTAGCCTTTGACCAAAACATCCTTACCTATCTACTCGGGTTTTTTCCTGATTTTTTTAATGTACGCCAATCAAACAATTGTGGTTTTAATGCGCTGAATGTACGAACCTCTGTAATGCTCAAATTATTGTTGGATTTCAGGCTTTGCCGATGTAAATGATGAATGTCGGTGGGACACTCTTTTAGTCTTCACTCCTGACAAACCAGCGCGTTTCGTACGGGGTTGCTTCTCTTTGGGTTTGTTGGATAAAACAGAATTGCCTCGATAATTCAAACGTTTTCGCTTGACAAATCCGTCAATGCCATCAAGGCTAATGGCTTGATCACAAGTGACTTGATCCACTGGTTTTCCCGCGAAACTTCGTGTTGACATTTCCCGGAAGTTGTTATTTTCAGCAGTCAGTCAGTATTATTGAAGACCGAATTAAAAAGACTAGTTTGCGTATGACGTCCTGTCAACCAGACCAAGAATGCTGTACTGCGCAGGTCAGTAACCAATCACGTCGCGCATTTGCCCTGACGTCAGACGCAAACTAGTCTTTTTAATTCGGTCTTCAATAATAGTGAGCAGACGACATGCTCAAACGCTGCTCTGTGTGAAAGTAAATATGCATAACAACCAGTGCGCGTACCGCTCCGTGATCAATTATGTAAACTAATTAGCTCATGGCATTCCCCTGTTTGAAGAGCTCTTATTTCTTTGTTTTAACACGAAGAATTACGGAACTTTCAAATTATCATGTCAACCCATTGAACTTGCACGTTGCAAAATAAGAAATAGATCTAAGTTTATTTAGATGGATAAATAGCGTGTTTTTGAACTAGCAAATTTCAGTACAAAAATCGGAAAAACACAGTATTAAATTCCATTTTTCGGCGGTAATTCAAATAACACATTCGTATAATTCAAAAATATGACCGATGCAAAGGTGTTGAATACCAATACCTCGAAAAATCTGTACGAATTGGCGTAAACCGACCAGGGGGTAGACACTTTTTTGCGAAGGTCAAATGAGGTTCGAGAACAATCAGCCCGTGACATTCCCCTGTTTGAAGGTCTCGAATTTCTTTATTTTAACACGAAAAATTATAACTCTCTCAAAATATCATGCCAAACTGGTGAACTTGCATATCGCAAAAGAAGAAGGAAATCAAAGATTATTTAGATGAAAAATAAACGTGTGTTTTGAACTAAACAATTTCAGTAAAAGGTTGGGAAAAAAGCACCATATTTAAACTTGTTGTTATCTTACTATAAATAGGGGAATGTTGTATGTATCTATGTATCTATGTATCTATGTATCTATCTATGTATGCCTATAAAGGCTCCGTCAGTTTCGATCCAAATGTCGCTAAATTCATACGGGAGATCGATGAATATACGGGAACGTGTTTAAACTTTATTTGGTTGAAAACTGTCAAGAATTGGCTGCAAAAACAGTGAAAATATGGGTAAAAAACGGGGTTTTTGTTATGAAAATCGGTTATCAGCCTTACGCGTCACTGCAGCTGGCCGGCAGCGCGTCGGCGTCGCGTGCGTAATGCGCATTACGCCAATGCGCACGTAAACGGCGCAGAGCCACACGATTTGCGAGCCAGAGACCAGTGGACATGATAATACGGAAAGAAGGAAAAATAATAAAGGACAAAAAGGTACATGGACGGGTCACGGGATGAAGCGGTACTATAAAGAAAAATTAAATTAAAATGAGGACAAAAAGGTACGAGTAATTAGACCAACGGGTTAAAGTAACTAAATGAAACGGGAACGAAACAAAGAAGGAAAGAAACTATTCAGGAAATGTAAGAAAAAAAGAAGCTAAAATAATGATAACAGAATTAAATAAAAAACATGGAAACGGGAAATCACAAGCAGCAAATATACAGAGAAGCTAAAGAGAAAAAAAAAAAAGAACAGATTTAGAAAATAATGGGAACTGGGTTAAATAAATAAATAACATGGAAACGGAAAATCACAAGCTAAGCAGAGGAAACTAAAAAAGAAAATGTTAGAAGAGACAGATTTAGATAAATAAAAATGTACCTTTTCAATGATTCTACCTGTTCAGTAATTTTTCCTGTTATAGAGAACGCTCCCATTTACTCATCTAGCGGGGACCCGCGCGAAGCGCGGGTATCCCGCTAGTTTAAATAACAAACAAACATCTTACTATAAATAGGCTAATGTTGTGTGTATGTGTGTGTGTGGCATATGTAAAGGGCTCCGTCAGTTTCGATCCAAATGTCGCCAAATTCATACGGGAGATCGAGGAATATACGGGAAATGAACTCGACTTTATTTGGTTGAAATCGGTCAAGAATTGGCCTCAAAAACAGTGAAAATATGGTTAAAACCGGGGTTTTTGTTATGAAAATCGTTTGCCAGGCTACGCGTCACTGCAGCTGGCAGGCAGCGCGTCGGCGCCGCGTGCGTAATGCGCACTAAGCCAATGCGCGCGTACCGCGTAAACGGCGCAGAGCCACGCGATTTGCGAGCCAGAGACCAGTGGACATGATAATACGGAAAGATGGAAAAATAAAGGACAAAAAGGTACATGGACGGGTCACGGGATTATTATGAGGCGAACACGCTATGAGAGAACGGAATAAATACGGGAAAAAGCTGTGTGTTGTATAAACAATGAAGCGGTAGTAAAGAAACTGAAATTAACATGAGGACAAAAAAGGTACCAGTAACAGGCCAACGGGTTAAACTAACTAAATTAAACAGGACGAAACAAAGAAGGAAAGAAACTAATCAGGAAATGTAAGAAAAAAAGAAGCTAAAATAATGAGAACAGAATTAAATACAAAACATGGAAACGGGAAATCACAAGCAGTAAATAAAAAAAGAAGCTAAAAGAAAGAACAGATTTGTACATTTTCAATGATTCTACCTGTTCAGTAATTCTTCCTGTTATAGTGAACGCTCCCATTTACTCATCTAGCGGGGACCCGCGCGAAACGCGGGTATCCCGTTAGTTATCTTAAAAATCACAAATAATGAGAGACAAAACGGTTTTGTACACAAATGCCACGAAAATGTTGTACAAATTGGCGTAAATCAACCGGGAGGTAGACAGTTAACGGCGAAGATGAAATGAGCTTTCAAAATATTCAGGTTTTTTTTTGTTTTTGTTTACTTTTTATGCCGTGACGAACTGAACGCGTATCACACTAGCCACCACTTGAATGGCACGAGCGTCACGCAAAGTTAATACCGCGCGTCGGCGCGGTATTTGCGTTTGGGCGCGGGCAACCCGAATATTGATTGATAGGTGACGCAAAAAATGCAACGAGAAAGGCCCACAAGTCGGTAAAATTCGCATTTTTCCATCATTTTTGAAGAAGAATTTAGACACTTAATCTAAATAACACATACCTATCAATATACCAAACGAAGGAGAATTATGTGACCTACATGAAAATGAAGTCAAAAAGTTCACGATTACGTAAATCAAAGGGGAGATAGACGAATGTCTCCTGAGGTTTTCAATTTGGATAAATTCAACAAAAAGTTAGTGTCATTTAAATGACCAAAAACAACGAAAATAAAGCAAACTTGGTCTCGTTTTTTATCACAGAATGAAATGTACATGCCTCCTTAGCAATTTGGAAGCAATTTTGAAATGTTTTTTCAGAAAACAGATGCCAGTATACACCTTATCTTACAGGTCAGCCAGTGCTCAGCATGTTTTTGTCTGAATTATTGTACACGGATTGCGAGCGAGAAACCATGAGATTCTTCGAGATCCTCATTTCACAACTGGCCGATTGAGCTCATTAGCGACCGTGCTCACGACTGACTGCAGTGGTTTCTCTCGATTACGTATACGATGCACTGCTGAAAACGAAAACTTGGTCACTTACGGGAAATGTCAACGAAAAGTTGTGATCAAACCATCAACCATGATGGCGAATCGTGAGTAATTGGAATTAATGGATTTGTCAAGCAAAAATGTTTGCATCATTTATCTCCAATCTTACAAATGCATCTATTTACAGAATTGACTAGATTATATAAAACTTACAGCGCATGTCTGACGAGTCGGAGAAACAATCCCAAAGATACCAGCAGTAATGTATACCTGCAATATGTTAGCAAAAAGTAAAACGGCATCGTTCAGGTAAAACAAAAATCACGATTTTGTAATTAAGTTTCAGATCCAGAACTTCCCCCAACGCAGTTCAATAGCAAATAAGCTTAACCATCAGTGTGCACAGCAAAGGGAAGTAGATTAGTTTGTTTTTGTTTGTTTTTTAATCTTTTTTCCTTCAATTTTTCATCAGTTTTGCATCTGTTTCTATTTGCAAAAGAGAAAGCGGCATGAGTGATAAGTGTACGTCAATCTGTCACTTATACCGATGTGTTTATTCAGGATAGCAAAATAAAAGCTAAACTTTGGACCACGTTTGTGTACATGTCACCATATTACATCCGCCAAAATGGTTAGTTGTTTGGCCACATAATTTTCATCATTAATATGAGGACATTAGATATGTTGGGCTGGGTTATAATCTGAATAAATAAAGCAATGTACATGTTGAATGTAAATGTGTTTATTTGACAAATTGATGATCATTTGTTTGATAGGCCTATGTACACTGTTCGAAACCCACCCTACGTTGTGTAAAAAACTAACACATAAACGAAGTTATGTATACTGCCCCCAAAAGGTATCCTTACACTTGGAAGAAAAATCCTAATTTTAAAACTAAACCATATTTTGGTAAATTTATTTGTTTGATAGATGGCACTATCTAATCCGGCATATTATGGCTCCCCATTGAAACCAATGTGACTTCAAGAAGCAAAGTTACAAACATTTGATTAGACGAAGGTCCAGTTTTAGAAGTGACAAACCCGGGTGACAAACTGGCCTATTCAAAACTCCACGGACTAGAGATCTGGTTTGAGAGTGGTGAATGGCTCATTTATGCGTGCCTTTAATTTAAAACAAAAGGAACAAAATCATTTTGATTTTTCGAAATTGGCGATATGATATAAATTTTATGGCAAATTATTAAAAATTGATATTTTTTATATTTTTCACATTTGTATGTATGAAATTTGTATGATATCGCGAATTTCAAAAATTTCAAACATGACCCACAACAAAACTATGCAAAACGTTGCTATCCGAGCCCTTAATTTTTTAGGTGGTATTCCCTGGATAGCTTTACAGATGTGTAAGAAACCCTGAATTACAATACATCCACATGGCACCCATGTGGGCTCTAAAGTGCAAATACTTTATTAGTGACACGTGGCGGGAAAATATGTGACGTGTCATGTCAAAAGGAGACACTTTTGGGCAGGATCGTAAATGGAGAAATAGCCAAAAATCTGCTGGTGGGTGATTTTTTTCACAATTTGGGTGTGTTGCTAATTTGTGATGTAAAAATATTGTCTGATAGTTTCAGACCGGAATGTAACTGGCATCTTGTATTTTTTGAGACATTTTTCAAGTTAATTCTCACTCTCAACATTGTCAATAATAATTTTTAAAGGCCGATATATCAATTTCCTATTTTATAATACCATAACTTCCGAACTCAATATCTTCGCTTAGGAATGTCCAAATTCATTTGGAAAAACAGCGTTGTGGAGCAAAATATCTCTACATTTAAGATATGTAAAAACCTCAAAATTCATAACATGCCCAAAAGTGTATCCTTTTGACATGACACGTCACATATAAAGAAAGAAAGAAATGACTCACACATCCACTCCACAATGAGGCGTAAGCACGCCAGTAACCGCTGACCGCTGTAATGATTCCACACAACAAAGATGTAGCACCCAGGCACAGTTGAAGGATTCCAAGGATGCGGCCAATGTTGTTCTGATATCTCCCATTGTTTTGAACTTCAACATCTCGCTGAACATGGACATGACCAGAGCCAACGGGTGCAGGGTCCGTAGTGGTGGTTACAATCACTGCTTCTTGGTGATGTGACATTGTACAGAATTACTGGCGTTGCCTCTACTAGAAATGCTACCAAGATTTGATGTAGTAGTTGAAATGAACTCTAATGATTTTTACAAGCCGACGACGAACGTCGGCTTGTACTGTCTTCTTGGCGTTCTTACAAGCCGACGACAAACGTCGGCTTGTACTGTCTTCTTGGCGTTCTTCTTCTTCTTCTTTCTGTCGACCACATTCGTACGTATAACTCAGTCACGGGTTGACGTATTTTAACTAAACGTTGTCAGAAGGACCGTTGGCATTGCCCGCACATGTCATATGACTTTGACTTGCATCTGACCTTTGACCTAGCTACAATGGTCAAAAACGTGATTTTTTTGTTTTTTCTTAGCAAAACGTGACATTTTGCGTGATTTGCCACGTTTCGCCCTAGCTCTGCTATGCTTTGACCGATTTTGATCATACTTGGTCACAAACACCACTGACCATGTCCCCACATGTTGCATGACATTGAACTCCATTTGACCTTTGACCTGCTCACAATGGCTAAAATGCGATTTTTACTATAAAATGTATCTTCTTCCACAAATAACATGTGATGGTGACATGCTTAGGTCATGTGACTTGACTTTGGTCGGTGTCAATAGATTGTTCACAGATAAACGGTCAAAGGTCATTAAGGGGGTCATTTCCGGTCTGAAAGCTAAAAATATTCAAAAAATCACTGTCTTTACAAATTACATAGCAGAGAGTCGCCATTAGCACACATGCATCGCTACTAGCCAGGGTCTTTAGGATGCCTATAGTTTTGGGGTCAAAGGTCATTAAGGGGTCACTTTCGGTCAAAAACCAAAATTATCAAAAATTTTCAAAAAATTTTTATCTCAAAAGATAAACAGACCAGAATAATATAACCATCATATATGAATCAGTGTTACCTGATGTATGCATGGTATTTTTATTTTGGGGGTCAAAGGTCATTAACGGGTCACTTTCTGTTTTTAGCTGAATAACTTCAAGAATTTTTATCTCAAGAACTAAACATGCTAGAATTTTTTAATTAAAATTTGGAACAATACATTTTGTCGGTGTACGTAAGGTTTTTTTCCATTGAAGTCAAAGGTCATTAAGGGGGTCAAAAGGTCAATAAAAAATTTAAAAAAAAAATCAAAATCCATGTATAAGTTCCGATTAAGCTGAAATTCTCCAGGAATCTTGCTTATGACATCCTAAGCACAATGCAAGAGCAGTTGACCCCATCCGTGACCCAAGGGTCAAGTTATAGGGTCAAAGGTCAAATTTCGAAATTGGTCCAATCGAACTCAAATTCAACAGGAATTATTCTTACGACATTCTAAACATGTTAAAAATATTCATGACCCCAAAGGTCAAAAGTTTAGGGGTCAAAGGTCAAATTTCTAAATTGCTCAAACTTGACCCATCAACAGGTCGGCTTGTGTGTCATGTCTCGCATGACAATTTCTATATAGCTCTTGTTCTTCTTTCTTCTGTCGACCACATTCGTACGTATAACTCAGTCACGGGTTGACGTAATTTAACTAAACGTTGTCAGAAGGACCGTTGGCATTGCTCGCACATGTCATATGACTTTGAACTACGTGTGACCTTTGACCTAGATAAAGAGGTCAACAATGTGATTTTTCTTCAAAATGTATCTTCTCCTACAAACAACATGCGATGATGACACGATTTGGTCACATGACTCGTCTATAGTCGGTGTATATAGGGTGTTCATTGATAAGGGTCAAAGGTCATTAAGGGTCATTTCCGGTTACAGTCTGAAAAACTTGTAAATAATATTCAAAAAATCACTGTCTTTACAAATTACATAGCAGAGTGTCGCCATTAGCACACATGCATTGCTACTAGACGGGGTCTTTAGGATGCCTACAGTTTTGGGGTCAAAGGTCATTAAGGGGTTACTTCCGGTCAAAAACCAAAATTATCAAAAATTTAAAAAAAATTTTTATCTCAAAAGATAAACAGACCAGAATAATATAACCATCATACATGAATCAGTGTTCCTTGATGTATGCATGGTATTTTTATTTGGGGGTCAAAGGTCATTAAGGGGTCACGTTCTGTTTTTAGCTGAATAATTTCAAGAATTTTTATCTCAAGAACTAAACATGCTAGAATTTTTTAATTAAAATTGGAACAATGCATTTTGTCGGTGTACGTAAAGGTTTTTTTTCCATTGAAGTCAAAGGTCATTAAGGGGGTCAAAAGGTCAATCAAAAATTTTAAAAAATCAAAATCCATGTATAAGTTCCGATTAAGCTGAAATTCACCAGGAATCTTTCTTATGACATCCTAAGCACAATGCAAGAGCAGTTGACCCCATCCGTGACCCAAGGGTCAAGTTATAGGGGTCAAAGGTCAAATTTTGAAATTGGTCCAATCGAGCTCAAATTCAACAGGAATTATTCTTACGACATTCTAAACATGTTAAAAATATTTATGACCCCAAAGGTCAAAGTTTAGGGGTCAAAGGTCAAATTTCTAAATTGCTCAAACTTGACCCATCAACAGGTCGGCCTGTGTGTCATGTCTCGCATGACAATTTCTATATAGCTCTTGTTTAATATTGCATGATATGCTTGAAGCTGTGCGTGAGAAAGGAAAAAGCGAGCCATGTGTCACTAAACTAGACTTTGATCGAAATGCTCGAATGATAAACAGTACGTTTTGGTAGTCTCTGGACAAGTAATTCATATAATACGACAACGTCACAAAAATACTGAGTGTCTGTTTAGGACTCCAAAACAGGGTTTGTGTAAAATTGATGCTTAATAAGTTGACTGGATGGTGTGGTCAGAAACGCAAATTCTATTTCCTCCACGACACATTATACAAGATGTCCCAAAAGAAACCCTCATTGCGCCCTCTTTTTCTCCTATTTTAGAAAGGTTGATAAAAATATATATGGTATGTAAAGAAACCTTTAATCGTTTGCTTTAATAAACCGAAAAAAAATATGTCAATTGGCTAATAACTTTTGAAGATATGCTCTTTTTTAATGTACACGTTTTTCACTCTGTCCACGGAGGACAGTGGCGGCGCTACAGGGGGGGGCTTCAGGGGCATTCCCCTAATATTTTTCTTGCCCCCCCCGTTTGCCCCCACTTTTGATACAAAAAACCCAAATCACATAAATTTCCACTTTTGCGGCAATTTTTGCAAAAATAGTCAAATTTTCCCCCTCCCCGAAATTCAATTGCCCCCCCCCTCCAATGCCCCCGAAAAACGTTTGCGAAGATCATTGATTTTGCCCCAAAGGAAGAAATAAATTTACCTTATACATGGGCGTGCAAGAATAATATCGTTCAAAGTTTAAAAGTGACAAACTGGTCTATACAAGGCGCAAAAAGATTCCAATAAGCGCAATAAAGAGACAACACAGTTTCATCAATGAAGCGTTATTTAAAGCAGTTTTTATTTAAGTTTTTATTTCTCTGTACTTTCATTTTATTTGGCAGTTCTTTTGTTTTCTTGTTTTCTTGTGTTCCTTTGGTTTTATATTAAAGCCAAACGCAAAAATTCACCACTCTCAAACCAGATGTATAGTCTGTGGAGTTTAGAATAGGCCAGTTTGTCACTTTTAAAACTGGACCTTCGTCTAATCAAATGCTTGTAACTTTGCTTCTTGAAGTCTCATTGGATTCAATGTGGTGTCATAATGTGCAGGATTAGATAGTGCATCTATTAAAAATCAAATGTACACCAATATTGTTCAGTTTGGAAATTGTGATTATTATAAAAGTGTAAGGATACTTTATTGGCACAGTATACAAGGTGTCCCATAAAAAGGTTACATGTAGAAAATGAACCGCATTTTGTGATGGTACAACAAAACAATGTCATTTTTTCAGATTTTATTTATTCATCCTTCTTTTAACTGTTTGCTAAGTTTCAATTCCGTAACTTAAAACCGACTTATCTTATGAGCACAAGATGACATGGGTGTTAAGAGTGGCTAACCATCAAACGAAAGTTGAAAACAATAACACTTTCGTGTTCAGATTTTTATCTTTATTACTTTTTATGTTTCTCTTATTTTTATTGTTGAACTTATTGTACAAAAGAAACAGATTGAAAAATTAAATATTATACACTGAAAATAAATCATTTTTGGAGCTTCTTGACTCTTGGTGGTAACAAATAAAGGAAATAGGAAATGGTTATTTGATAAGAACACGTTTTTAGTGAAAGCAGTTCTGCACGAAAAACAAGCTTTTGCATATAGGGCTTGCTAGGGTTTTGTTGACTTGAAATCGCTGCTGTTTGGTTTTTACATTTCTGACTGAACTCTTGAAATAAAATTGAACAAGTTTTATTCGTTGTTTATCAGAATAAAATACTGCATCTGCCATGCTATGACTGTGTCTATCAAGTGTCCCGCCAAATGCACGGTGGCTGTGACGGTGGTATAATGAACCTTATGTTGCATTATGCCACGTAAAGAGCTGGGTCAGGAATGCCTGGAATGCGGGCTAAGTACGTAGGTTGCGAACTTGACATTCACAGGGGTACTAGTAGAGGGTACATAGATTATGTCATGAAAAGGATATTTAAATTTGTTAACATTAACTTAGATTATTTTCAAAAATCTACATGTAACCTTATTTTGGGACACCCGGTATATACGAGCATATACAGCTAAAGCTGTAATAGAGTAACCCTCAAAATCATTTGGCTTGAAATTTCATGATCCACTCAGACCGAATCCACAAATTTTGAATTTGAAATATTGTTAAAATAAGAATATAAAGCTTATAAAAACATTAGAGAAATGATATTTGAAATATCACAACTTCACAACCAAGATGTTACAGGTGATGATACATTTTATACTAAGATGGGACACAAAATACATAGGAAATGTAAATGTAAAATGTTGTTTGTATAGCCTTGTTTAGCAATTGTGATCAGGGAATTAGGGAATGTTAGTGGAATAAGTGCAAACTATTTTTGGTTTATCCTCAGTGTAAGAGAGCACGAAATACTAATAGGGTTAGGGTTAGGGTTAGGATTTAGGGTTAGGGTAGGGTTAGGGTTAGGGTAAAGGTTAGGGTTAGGATTTAGGGTTAGGGTTAGGGTTAGGGTAAAGGTTAGGGTTAGGATTAGAGTTAGGATTTGTTTGGTTTTCTCTTACACGAAGGATACACCTTTCTTTTTCCAAGAACAGTATTGGTTTTTACAGCACTGTTTAGCAATTTTGATCAGGGAATTGAAGAATGTTAGTGGAATAAGTGCAAAGAATAGTATTTGTAATTTCCAGAAATAAAAGCTGTGGATCTGCAATGTTTTTGTTTAAAAGGGCATTTCGTGATCCACAGCCTCATCCCCCCACTTTTCTCAAAAAAAGTTGAGATTTTTATATCACTGGAAACCTCTGGCTACATAATGTCTATGTACAAAAAATTTCTTGCAGATTAATTCGTTTAGCAAAGATATCGTGAAATTACAACACATTGTCTATGGGGCAGTGTAATACATATAATCATGCATAACTCGCAAACGCAAAATCGGAATCAACTGAAATTTTGGGAATAAGCTTTTTTCGTGGATATCTACTGAAAAATGACATAAAAAGAGAATGCTGGGATCACCATTACGTTTGGGAATTGGAAAGAACCTTCTGATAAATCATGCATGACTCAATTACAAATCTCTACATCCCTTTCTTCTTGTCTATTGATATTTTGAATAGTGTTTATCTTTCCCTAATAGATAGCGCCCTGATCGATTCTTCCTGCATATCAATATGCTTCATTTACATTACATTACAGAGATCGGACACTAATCCCTACCATAACAAACCATGTATTCAGTATCGAAGTTACGTAATATTACTATGTCAACGGGATCACGCGCTAGAGTAATGAACCACGATCGAAATGATCACCACATAAAGTATATGGCACTCGAAGGCATACCAAAGTAGCGTGATCCGGTAACCAAGAGAATTACGTAACCACTTCGATGCTGAATAGACTCTATATGCAAATACAGGTGATATAACAGGTCTATATTACAGGATTAGATTAGTAAACTATGATCTATTTGCAAGTATTATATTGATTGAGCAGGAAAGATTTGATACTATTTTTTTGTATAGTAGTCTAGTTGCCGGCGTGCGTTATTTCTTTCTGCAACCATAATGGGCCACAATGCGATAACACATAGTACATACATGTAATTATAGGCCTATGAGGCTAGATATAACACGAGTTTATTACCATTATTATTTCCTCTTACTTAATAAAATACAAAGAAATCGATAGAATTAAAATTCTATAACGGTTTACCTGGGGTTCGAACCCACAACCTTTGTATCCATAGTCTAATGCCTACACGACTGTGCTATGATTCGTTGTGCCAGAAAGGTGTTTGTTTATGATACTTATTGATTACGGAATAAACTGCATACACACAATATACTATTACTAGTATAATAAATACGAATATAATCCTAACCCTAACCCTAATCCCTAACCCTTACCCTAACCCTAACCCTAACCCTAACCCTAACCCTAACCCTAACCCTAACCCTAACCCTAACCCTAACCCCCTAACCCTAACCCTAACCCTAACCCTAACCCTAACCATAAGACCCTAACCCTAAGACCCTAACCCTGACAATAATGAACCTTGCCTCGGACTATGCGGTTAGTGATATATTGCGGCCCATTATGGCTGCAGAAAGAAATTATTTATGTCCTCTTTTGCACAATTACTGTATTTTTGTGGGACCTGAATTTCAAATTTTTATGATGATGACATAGACTCGCTTGCCAGTCCTATATACGCCGTACCTATGTATATTGAGGACTGGCTTACGCCATTTTGGATGTCAATGGGAAATACACACTTAACGATTTGCGCCGGTTAGAAACTTGAAAAAAAATCTTTAAAATTTCATCAATGTATATAAATGTGGTACCAACTGTATTGTGCTTGATAATTTAAGACTCGGTTGAAACAAAATTAAGGATCGAAAGCATTTAAGTGTCCAAAAGGCAAAATTATCGTCAAAGTTCTGCTGAAATCGGCACCCTTGCGAAGGGTTCAGAATTCGAATCGGGAACGAAAATATCCGATCTTTGCGATCAAAAACACAAAATTACAACTTTAAACATACTATTGGCAAAAGACATTATTACCAAACAATATAGAATAGAAAATTTGACATCATTTTCTCAAAATAATGAAAAAATTTGCTCACTAGACATCGAAAAAGTACGCAATCCAATTCCCGTTCAAACGCGTGGGAAACTGAAAGTGCATAATCGTGACTAATGATGACATGTATGATGCAAACTCATAGGTGTTGTGCGTTTGGCAAGTTGGGAGGGGTGGGGGTTCAAAATGACCCCATAGGATTATAAAATTGCTCAAATACCTAATTCAAATATATCAAATTATTTACATAAATAAACAAAAACAAATAAATAAATAAATAAATAAATAAATAAATAAATAAATAAATAAATAAATAAATAAATAAATAAATAAATAAATAAATAAATAAATAAACGAAAAAAATTGAACAAATTTTAGCGTAGCATTAAAATCATAAATATAACCATTGCTGGCAGGAGGACTCGAACCAACGATATTGATATCAGCAGTCTGATGCTCTACCATTGAGCTAAATGACAGCATCTAGTGATGAGCGTCGAGTTTTTAGCTTATACAGTGTTTGTCTGTGATAATGTCGCCTCGTGAAAGAAAGAAATATAAAATCTCAATTTGTAATTTAAATTTATTTGATAATTTTCTAACCTATATTTTCTTTCGAGCAGGGACAAATATTTCCCCTTTTATCTAATTTGACCGCTATATAAGAATCTATTTCTTTTATTACTGATTTAATTCCGCGATTTGTTCCATTAAGCAATATCAAAGATTAATGTCACACATCTCACAACAGATATTTAGTTGGTCTAGTGGTCTTTCACAGTGCTGTTTAACCGGGAGGTACCGAGATCGATTCCCACCTCTGCCTGCAATTTTTTTTAAAGACTAGGAAATAATAACCTGACATTCGCCGCTGACATTCGTACTTCAGTAGCGGAGTTATAACTTGTTAAACTTTGCTCCTTCCGTAAAAGGGTACATTATTTTGGCACTACATTATTTCTTTTTTTTTTCACATTGCTGGTATTAAATATCAAATGGTCATAATTGGCGGTCACTTCAAATCATCCCCAACTGAACTAGGTTCAGGAATTTCCTCTCATTGTTAACTGTTGGTTAACCCACCACTTGAGAATAAAGGACTATGATAGGTGCAACAGGATTACCTACGGGATTATCTCAAGGATATAATTCTGTTCTCCATCCTTTTCTTACATCTTCTCTGATATGTGCTAGTGTCAATGGTTATTGTTAAAAGGCAATAAGGTGTGTAATTGCAATATTTCCTCTGAATAGGAAAGACTCTCTACATCGAGTTATGTATGCTGGTGGTTCGCAATACTGTTATTTAAGAGAAGGTATCTTCCAAATCCAAATTCAAATGACGAAATACTCCTTTAAGTACGTATGCACATACAAGTATGTTTGAAAACTTGAATGTTTGTGGCCTTGGTAGTAGATTGGACCAATGTATTCTTAGATCTATTTCTGAACACTTAGGGCGAGTTTCTCGACTTGTGGCTTAGCAGTTGATTAGTCGAGCCTCATGTTTAACGAGGACGTAAGACCAGGCTCATTACTCGCCGAGTGGTCGATAGACGTCCCAATAAATCGGACTTAGTCACCGGTCAGTTCTACAGCATAGATATCCATGGCTAACGATGGTTAACTATGGAAACATGTTAAAGGACATCAAGAAAATTTTCTAAGTTATTTATTTTGAGCTCTTTCGAGTATCGACGAGTAATGGATATATTCTGTAGATTTAGGTTTTGTCTGTGACTGCTAATGTGAGGCCGTCGTAGGTCGTACGGGGCTCAAACTCGGTGGGTGGGTGTATTTCTGTCCTGGCAAGAATATGTTCATGTTCGTTAAGTCATCCGACCCCGGCCCCCCCCTCCCAGGGGTCATTTGAGGTCAAATGGCTAAAAACTGTCATATGGGCATGAAACTAGGTCGTACGAGGCTCAAACTCGGTGGGTGGGTGTAGTTCTGTCCTGGCAAGAAGAAGTTTATGTTCGTTAAGTCATCCGACCCGGGGCCCCCTCCCAGGGGTCATTTGAGGTAAAATGACTAAAAACTGTCATATGGGCATAAAACTAGGTCGTACGGGGCTCAAACGCGGTGGGTGGGTGTAGTTCTGTCCTGGCAAGAAGATGTTTATGTTCGTTTTAAAGTCATCTGACACCGGGGTCCCCTCCCAGGGGTCATCTGAGGTCAAATTACTAAAAAGTGTCGTATGGGCATGAAACTTGGTAGGTACAGTCAACATTTAAAACAATGGCGGCGGAATTTTTTTTTTTTCGCCTCCAAGAGCACCAAATTTTTCAATTTTAATGTAAATTTGTATACAAAGTTGGGTGGGGAAATTTTTTTTTTTTGTCTCACTAGTGGGCAAAGTTTTTTTTTCACTTTGGGCAAAGACTCCCATGCCCCCCTGGAAATCTAATGGTGCGCCCCTAAAGTCATAATTCATGAAATATGACTTTATGTCGAACCTTGCTCTGTTGACCTACAGACACAACAAATTTGGCTGATTCCATTTAGGTGCAAGTTGGCACGTGTGTAAAAAAAGGTTTGAAAGACTTACCAATTTCATATTATAAGGTCGTATATCATGGCTTTAACTGCAAACTTGTTTCCCGAAGCACGGCTAGCATAGCTTCGAGTCTTAGTTAGCCAGTCTTGTAGGATTACCACCAGGCTTCGCTCAAAATTGCATTTCTAGAAATCAGTCTCCTGTAGCCGTATCTACGAAAGCCTGTTAGGCCAGGCTTACAGCGGTTTTTTTCTGCCCTACCTCAGAGCAGGTCTTAGCTCGTAAGCTTGGGTGGGTTCCGGTCTATTTCAATAATTATAAATGGTTTAAGGACAGCGGCTCATTCAAAATGTATCCCCATTGCCTATACAATTAACTAGCTTGTAGAATGCTTGTTGACGCGGTTGTCAAGCGTGTAGGCGACTGACCATAAAGGTAGTACTCTCCGAAACGTTTTTAAATAGTAGTTTAACAAATAATGGTTAAAATGAAAGCCATTATTGGGGGCATAACAGCTGATGTTATGAAAGGGTTGCACGACTGCAATATTATGGCATAAAAAAGAATATGTTCGTTTGGTCTTTATTCCTATATGCTGTTCCCTTAAGGTTACTAAGACTAGGTAGAATTTTATGTTCAAGAAATCCGGCTTGAGTTTAGAGTCGTGCTTAGAGAACGGGGTCAGCTTAGTAGCCTTAGGCTTACCTTAAGCCTAAGGCTTACTAAGACGCCTGTCGATAAACCCGCCCTTAGATACTTAGGGCCGGTTTCTCGAAGCATGGCTAGTGGTCAGGCTTCCTAAGCTAGCAGGCTAGCCCTACCAATGTGGATCCATTTCATTGATTTATCTTTCTAGGTGATGTGCGATGTGAAATTGTAAGCACTATGTAGGACTAATTGCATTTAAACCTGATGGCTTAGGAAGCCTGGCCACTAGCCATGCTTCGGGAAACCGGCCCTTAGAGTCAACAATTGTGACACGAGGCAGCTCCATGGCATGGGGCCAAAGGAACCATTTTTGAAAATTATTATTATTATTATTATGTGTATACATCATTGTTTGGCAAATAAAAGCTATTGATTAGAAACATCACTATTTGTGTTTGAAATTGGTAATATTAGCAATTCTTGGGTCGTCACTTGCAAGAATGTTTATGATCTATAATTGCAGCTCCATGGCATGGGGCCAAAGGAACCATTTTTGAAAATTATTATTATTATTATTATGTGTATACATCATTGTTTGGCAAATAAAAGCTATTGATTAGAAACATCACTATTTGTGTTTGAAATTGGTAATATTAGCAATTCTTGAGTCGTCACTTGCAAGAATGTTTATGATCTATAATTGGAAAAATTATTCATATAACTATTTCTGAACACATAGAATAGAAACTTTTTCCCACTAGAGTCATCAATTTGACTTTTAAACCATACAAACACTGTTGCTACACACCCAACTTTAATACTTATATGACAAAGAATTTGGAATAGGGACCACAACGATGCCAGAGATTAACTATATAAGGTTTATCATGTTTATTGTACACTACCGTAAAACCTCGTCTACAAGCATATAGAGTGCTTTTGATGAAAGCTAATTAATCCAGGCGCCATTCATCGGCAAAATTAGAACGTTATGGAGTTTTAGCAAATAAATTACCAATACAAGCATATACAAACAATTAGTATTGTAAGACCAATCTATTGTATTGGGATATTTATGGCTGCTTCGTTTTAATATAGCCGTTATCAAAATCACTATAATTATATGCTTGTAAACGAGGTTTTACGGTAATTGAGACAAAGACGTTGTCGGCCAAAATGTTTTAATAACATTAAGTGTCGGGCCATGAAAACGATTTGAAGGAAAGAAACACTAAAACTAGCATCTTTTAAATGTTTGAAATGTTATTCTAAAATATGTTGGCAATAATTACATAACTAAACTTTCACTCGAGATGACCAAGAAATGAAAATCTTCATTCCATAACCAGGAATTGAACCCCTGATCTCCCGTTTATTAGCGGACGCTCTTACCACTGTCGAGACTTGGTGGTATTGAAGCGCTACGTGTAGATGTTAGGGCCTTGGTTCAAATTAACTTATTTCTTTCTAGCGACAAGCATGATTAAGAAATAGTTATCAATTTGTTAAGCTACATGATACTGGATACGCAGTAACTAAAAAAAATCGTATACATTTCTTGGTGACCCTTAAAAATTCAGCTTTTCTTGATATTTTGAACAGTATAACGTGAAAAAGTGCTCACTTTATTAAATTTTCCTTTCTTATTTGGACCTTGGTATATTTTAACATATTCCCCCTGAAAAGGGCACAACTTACTGGCTATTTCGGCCGTATTAATCATAGAACTAGGGGGCTTGATGTCGTAATCACGACTTGGCCAAGCAAACAAAACGAATTTGGCTATTCCATTTAAGTGTAAGTTGAGACATGTGTAAACATTATAAAATATAGCCAAAAATCAAGTTAGAGGATGCAAATGCTACCTTCTCAGCCACACATCCCCACACCACCCTTTCTATTGGACCCCTCCCCCTGTGTTTCTATTACTTGAATCCTTGATTGTAGTACGGTGCACTTGGTTGGTTTTCATATGGCGTATTGGACTGGTACATCCTGTTGGACTCGACGTTTGGATTAGGTTGGCGTCCATACTGCACCTAAATGGTAAGGGAAGCAAGGATGGAAGAAAATATTAGGGGAATTTATTAAAAGATATATTATTGGGAAATAGAGAGGAAAGAAAACATAGGTGACAAAGATAAAAAACATTCAGCAAGGAAACGAATTACTGTTTGTTAATTTTACTGATTCTTAATAATGCATACCGGTATAGCAAAACAGCATCATCATACACGGATGAATCCAACATTGTCAGAATAATACAGAGGGATGCAGACACAAACTTTATATAGTTAGTTGCTTACTATCAATCAGCTTTCGAGTTCTGCACCACGATCGAAATGATCGCAACATTAAGTCTATGGCAAGTACTATCAATTTCAAAAGGTGCGTGATCCAGTTACCAGGGAGTTATGTAAACACTTCGCTGGCGAATAAAGGTTATCCGTGTTCTATAAGCTGCATATCCTATCAGCGACTGCTATACCTTGTTTAGGACTTTCAAAAGAAGTACCTGCATATACAACCACGACTGTTTCAAAACAGCCCGCCAAAGTCATGCACGTAACTCCGAGGTCGTGCATTGAATTGGATTGAATGAGGAATACTACGGGAACCAGCGTCTTTTGTTAGAAGTCAAACATGAGTAAAGTGGATAACCTCTGCCTCTATTGCGGTGATCATGACAATACTCTAAAACATGGAACTAACTTACTGTCATTTGGTGTTCGACAGCAGCAGGTCCACAGCAACCGTCACAACAACAAGCCCGGCAACATTTATTACAGCAAGTTGCCCCTTTACAGCAATATGCAGCAGATACTATGGATATGACAAACTCTGCAAACCCAACCAAGGCAGAGATGAGATAAAAGTACATAGGCCAATATGAAGGCTGTTGAAAAATAACAACAGCAACATATTAAGAGGGTAAACCCCATTAAAGAATCCTGCGGGGCTTTCAGGCAACCCGTATCAAAACACAATCGGTTACAGATTGATTGTCTGAATGGTCATTCGTCAGAAAAGCCAATATGAAGGCTGTTGAAAAATAACAACAGCAACATATTAAGAGGGTAAACCCCATTAAAGAATCCTGCGGGGCTTTCAGGCAACCCGTATCAAAACACAATCGGTTACAGGTTGATTGTCTGAATGGTCATTCGTCAGAAAGGCCCTTTCGGTGCTTTTGAAACTAATTAACTTAATTTGGCCCCCTTAAGGGAAGGGGTATGAACGTTTGGACAGTATTTATTGTGGGACATTCGAGCACATCAGACATATCGAATTGCATTCTGAATACGAAGAATGTCATTCTGATATCAAATAATTTAGATTTTTGAAATTTGCAATGTAATACACATTTTATGGCAAATCATTAAAAATTGATATTTTTGATGTTTAACAGTACTCGAAGTAAACTTTATAAATCTGATGATTTATACTTAATGTGTATGTAGGTGGGATGAAAAGCCGACGATCAATCGAAAATTTTGATCTTTTAGGTCTTTTTGGGAAAAAAATTCATATCTATAATATGATAGGTCAAAATTTTCAATTGATCGTCGGCTTTTCCTCCCAGCTACATACACTTTAAGAATATATCATTAGATTTATAAAATTTACTTCGAGGACTGTTAAATATTATCAAAAATTTGACAAATATCAAATTTTTATAATTTGTCATAAAATTTGTATTATATCGAAAATTAAAAAAAATGAAAATTATTTGATATCAGAAAGACAATGCTTCGTATTCAGAATGCAATTCGATACGTCTGAGGTGCTCTCATGTTCCATAAAAATACTGTCAAAACGCTCATTCCAGATCCCTTAACATAAACATAAACAAAATTCGACGTTTTATTGAAGTACGCACGACCTTGTTCTTCGCGTCGCAAAATCCGTTTTTCGAAATAATGTAAACCGTAAAAGTTTTTAGCCTTACATGTACCAATTCGCCAAACTCAGTAATATATTATAGATATTCAGAGTCCTCTCGTTGCGAGCAGTTGCTCCCTACTGTGTTTAATTTTTCACGTACATGATACGTATCCCCATTTATACCTACTTCTCAGCTAACAATTTTTCGTTCTAACAACGTCGTCTTAAAGTTATATAAAGTCGTATAAACGTAATATATGTGAGTTGACACTAAGAATGAGCTGTAAACTAATCAAATTGTATTCCGAGTTACAGTGGAAAATGTGTGTGAAGGTCATATTCATAGTTATCACAATTCAGTGCGACAAGTATCTCATCAATACAAATACAACAATACATTATTAATATACAAGTGTAAAATACAAATATGATACGATGAGACATCGATTTCATAATGTTGAGTTTGCAATGATAAATACATACCGTATAGTAGTACTGGAAGGTCCGAGCAAATACAAAACATTGTTGATAAACATGATATGGAGCCAAGTTTGCCGCAATGATTGATATTACCATGAACCACACAATCTGATGAGGGTAAATGATATCAATGTTAAAATTTTGTAGTTTAGAAGAGACAGGTTTCGAGACCAGCTAAGCCTGGTCTTGGTCTCGGTCTCGGCCTCCTGGTCTCGAGGTCTCGGTCCGAGAACGGGTTTGAGACCAACAAAATAGCACCATTCTGGTTATCTGGCAGCAATTCTGCTCAGACAGCTTTCATCAATTGAATCATTAAAGATTTTACTAAATCCTAAATAAACATTCTCAATCTTACATCAGGACCTAGGTATTTATTTTTAATTAGGTCCAATTTAATTGTTCAAAACATTGTATGAATCCATTTTAAACAAACTCTATCTCAGTCTCCAGAATCCAGTTCAGTTAAAATCTATTTAAAGCAATTTCATTGGTGCATTTGCCCAAATAATCATAAGTATGCGTGCCAAAAAGTGACCATTTTAGTCTTTGGATTTAGTTTTGGAAAGAACCTTCTGTTAAATCATGCATGACTCAATTACAAATCTCTAAATCCCTTTCTTCTTATCTATTGATATTTTGAATAGTGTTTATGCTAATAGATTATGATACTAAATGAACAATCAGCTTGGGCAGGTTAACCCACCACTTGAGAATAAAGGACTATGAATAGGTGCAACAGGATTACCTATGGGATTATCTCAAGGATATAATTTTGTTCTCCCTCCTTTTCTTACATCTTCTCTGATATGTGCTAGTGTCATTGGTTATTGTTAAAAGGTAATAAGGTGTGTAATTGCAATATTTCCTCTGAATAGGACAGACTCTCTACATTGAACTATGGATGCTGGTGGTTCGCAATACTGTTATTTAAGAGAAGGTATCTTCCAAATACAAATTGAAATGACAACATGAAAGGACTCACAAAGGTTACTAGATAATGTTAAAATGTACATTCTAGTAATGGTTATGAAAAGTTTTAATAATATTTTACAATAACGTTTCCAATTTTGGTTATTTTAAAGTTGAAAAAACATTTGACATTAACGTCTTGGTCTCGGATAGGCCAGTCTCGACTACAACTCTGCAAAATGGTTATCGAACCAACTGCTTATAGGATTAAATGATTATTGGACGTAGTGGATGTAGACCTAATGGGTTTTAGAGGAAATGGATGTAGACGAAATGGATATTAGACGAAATGGTATAAGACCAAATGAAAAATCCCCATACACAAACCTCTGGAATGCTCAATTGAATCAGAGCGTTTCGTACGGGGTAATTCTGTGTTGATTCTCTTTAGGTTTGTCATGTTTGTTGGATAAAACAGAATTGACTCGATAATTAAAACATTTTTGTCGACAAATCCATTAAATCTGATTACTCACGATTCGCCATCAGGGCTGATGTCGTGATCGAGTTAGTGACTTGGTCCACTGCTTTTCCCGCGAAACTTCTTGTTGACATTTCCCGGAAGTGACCAAGGTTTTTGGTCACTTCCGGGAAATGTCAACGAATAGTTTCGCGGGAAAAGCATTGGACATGATGGCGAAACCTAAAGTCGTGAGCAATCAGATTTAATGGATTTGTCAAGCAAAAATATTTGAATTATTTATCTCCAATCCTACAAATGCATCTATTTACAGAATCGACTAGATTATATAAAACTTACAGCGCATGTCTGACGAGTCGGAGAAACAATCCCAAAGATACCAGCAGTAATGTATACCTGAAATATGTTAGCAAAAAATAAAAAATAAAACAGCATCGTTCATGTAAAAAAAAATCATGATTTTGTAATTAAGTTTCAGATCCAGGAATTCCCCAACATAGTTAAATAGCAGATAAGCTTAATCATCAGTGGGAACAGCAAAGGGAAATAGATTAGTTTGTTTTTGTTTGTTTGTTTTTTAATCTTTTTTTTTCTTCAAATTTTTCATCAGTTTAACTGTTTTGCATCTGCTTCTATTTGTAAAAAGAAAGCAACATGTGTGATAAGTGCACGTCATTCTGTCACTGGTACCGAAGTGTTTATTCAGGACAGCAAAATAAAAGCTAAACCGTTGAACCACATTTGTATACATATCAGCATATCACATCCGCCAAAATGGTTTTATTGTTTGGCCGCATAATTTTCACTATTAATATGAAGGTCCGTGAGATTTGTGCACTGTTAGAAATCCACCACACCACTCCACGCCATACATAAATTCTCCCAGTCACATTTCCCCAATATGAAATTTTAAAAAAGTTAAATTTTAATTTTAATTTTACTTCTTTTAAAGTTTGGCAGAGGCGGGGTTCGAACTCACGGCGTACCACGCCGCTTTGGATATGCTCTATGAGACTAGCGCCTTAGACCACTCGGCCACTTGTCTTGTTCAAAATATACATAATTAGAATGGTCAAATGTCACCGTCTATCGGGTTCTAAGAGGCGGTAAACTGGTTTAAAGTACAGAGGTCACGGGTTATTTGGTGTTTTTATAAGTCCATTAATTTTGTATTTTAAAGAAAGAATATACACACATCATTTTATCCCGTGCATATCAGAAAACAATAATAAAATAAAATCCTAGCATATTGTGGTTTTATTTCTGAGCTGGGCATAATTTTAGCAAAACAATTAAGGAGTAAATCTAGCAAGAGTGAAATTAGAAGCTTTTCACAAAGTCATGCCTATATGTGGCCCCTCCGTAGAGGGCGCCACAAAAATACCATATTCGCTATCGTAGTCCGACGTCCTATCGTAGTCCCACTTCCTGCCAAGGTCATAACTACTTCCGTAGAGATGGATCAAGCCAGAGAAGATGTAAGGAAGAGAAGGGTTAACGGAATTATATACTTGAGATAATCCCGTAGGTAATCCGGTTACACCTATTCATGGTCCTTTATTCTCAAGTAGTTAGACATCCGCTTGCAGTAGCCTTTGATGTGATGTGTGAGACCGCTCACGGTCGACCGATTTGCACTCAAGAATTGGAAATATTTCGAATATTTCTATAAAGAATTTGTTGAAAAGTATGAAACGCGTGTATTAAGGACCTGATGCTTGGATGGGATATAACACGTGGATAATACAAGAAAGAATTCGAGTGTTGTAAAAATTTCCCCCAAAATCCGTCTTTTTTTGTTAATATATAAATTTCTAAAGAAAAAATTTTTAGGAATTTTTAGAGAAGTGATGATTGTTAATCATTTCTATTTTTTTTTTAATGTATTTTCCGGTCATTTCCTGTAAACCTAATAAAGATATTCTGATAGTTGAAAACATTCTTTATCACAAATGATAGAGGCTGAAAGTGACAGCAAGCGACGAAAATCATAATTTGCCATGGAACCTCAGTCATATTTTATCTGACATCTGACTGGATGACAGGGCCTGCATGTATGGTATGCATGGTACGAAGACATGCAATCGCTGACCTATCCCTAAAGTAGTTGCGTGTATCACGCCCGTTCCGGGTTCAAACCCCATTGTAGTATTCTATTGTTATGCGCTTAAATAGGGTGATTTATCATTTACTTTGAATGGGCGGTCTCACACATATTTTGTTTGAGGATAGCTGGATCAACCTCCTCTTCCTTCCATCTTCTCTGATCAAGCGGTTGCATGACAACGCTATCTACGCTGTACACGTCAGCAAGTTTTAGCCATTTCTGATGTGTTTGACTGCCTAGTAAGGTTTTGCAAGACGTTTTCCTTCTGAAATCATGAGGTTTCTGGTTTTAAATATGACTTAATTTAGAAATTTGATATATAAATTCCATTCATTGATATCGCCATTGCGGTTCTCATGAAAGCGTGATCCAGTCGCTATGGTAACGCTCCGGGGTCACCAATATGACGTCATGTCTACGATAGCGAATAAACGAAGTTATGTATATTGTTTGGCATAGGTTAATACAAATTACCAAGTCGCAAGGTAAAATAATTAAATTATTTAAGGGGTACTACACCCATTGCATTTTTTTTGCATTTTGTGAAGAAATGAGAAAAAGAAATTGGACAAAGGTGTATGCAAAATGAAGGGGCAAATCTTCTCGTTCAATTGGTGGCATCCGTATCAATGACGCGTTCATGCTTCTAATGGTATAAGCCAAAAAGTGGTACATCACTGATGTTTTAAATTCACTTCATTTTGGAAAGCTTACTATCAACGGATTTCGTTGCTAACACATTAGGGAAATAATGTTGATATGTAAAATGGGAATAAGTGGTCCCTGATTTCTTTTATGACTTCATGAACTTGGTGCTCCACAACTATCAAAAAACGAACCGGTTAAAATGCTTCTATTTTCAATGTTGAGCCATATTTTGTATTTTGAACTTGCGACACTATGTCACTGAAACTTAATTAAGCCATAGGTAACAGGTTACCACAACCACACTACAGCAATGTTGAAAAAGATTGTATTTTTGTCACCTATACCACCATATTAGGTAGTTTTCCGTAAGCTTCATTTTTGTGATTTTGGTAACTATTTTATATTTATTTGCCCAATCCATCTCAACAAGGCAATCTAAATTGTACTCACCATTTACATCCCAAGGTATTTTAGTATATCCACCTCACACATTTCCATTATATATCCAGTAATAGACAAAATATCAAAATTGATGCCTCATTATGACATGTATGATATCACAGACTATCACATGTATTCAAAATTGATGCCTGAATTTGACCTGAACCAATTGACCTATAACCTGACCTTTGATGACCTTATAGCCTTTTTTAATCGCTTTTCCTAACAACACATTATAGAAGATACATACATGGTGTAGTATTAAATTGTCTATGTAGAAGAGATTAGGCCTATTTAATTTATTCAGTGTTATAATCAGTGAGTACATTTCTATAGATAGTATAACAAAGGATTTAATGTATTCTATTCATGTATTCTACTTGGACATGTTTAATAGAATAAATTATGGTTTGTTATGAAACACACATCTCAGTTACCAGGATACAGTAAACATGTAGAGATATTTTATAAGTTCAGGACATGAGATGATGAACATATTTATATACTTTATAAATTTGCAACAAAAAAAAGAAGATGGGTACTGATGAAAATCAGGGTATTATATCGCCTTAACATTAATGGCTTGATCACAGATGAACTGGTCCACTGTTTTTCACGCGAATCTTGGTTGCTAACGGCGCATACTCGTTACGAACGACGCATCCTCGTTATCCGGAAGTGATGTTGATTTTTGACCCACTGCTAAAATCAACATCACGGGTAACGAGGATGCGTCGTTAATAGCAACCAAGTTTCGGGTGAAAAGCAGTGGACCAGTTCATCTGTGATCAAGCCATTAATGTTAAAACATTAAAAATTTCGTCACCTAGTCACAATGTGTACAATTGTACACAGGCCCTAATTTACATAATTGATAAGGCAATATTTTTTAGGTTTTCGCAAACCACTATCCAAAATAGTTATAATAAGCATACACATTTTTTTATATCAAACGAAAGCTAACACTTCCCCCTAAAACACTTTTCGTCACTAGGTCAACAGATAACGCAATTCAATGTTATAGCAAGGCGAATGTGGTAAATCTGTTAAAAACTACCTATCCAAGTACATTTTTTTCAACCAAAATGTAGGTTTTAAAAGTCAAAACCTCAAGTGTTCCTTACAATATTTGTCAAATTTTATGTCATTAAATGAAAAAGCACACTTATATTGTCCATACACTAGCGTCACTAGAATGAGCAATGGCCAATTCTCTTTAAATTGCAAATCGTGTGCAAAAAGTTACTATTTTCGCCTGTTTTGTCATACGGTTGTAAATTCAATGCACTATGACTTAGCTAAAGAGCGCTTACAAATGGATATGGCGGGCTCTTTTTTAAGTGCAGCTTATAAGTGACACGTGGTGGGAAAATATTGAGAAAATTACTCACACATCCACACCACAATGAGGCGTAGTAGCCAGGAAAGCTAGTTTTGACCGCTGTAATTATTCCACACACTAAAGATGTAGCACCCAGGCAGAGTTGAAGGATACCAAGGATGCGGCCAATGTTTTTCTGATATCTCCCATTGTTTTGATCTTCAACATCTCGCTGAACACGGACATGACCAGAGCCAACGGGTGTAGGGCCCGTAGCGGTGGTTACAATCACTGCTTCTTCGTGATGTGACATTGTACAGTTTTAAGTCACAAAGATACATAAAAATAAGGAGTCTCAATCAAGATCACCAGCTTTATACAGGCGTTGCCTACAGTAATACAGTATACAGTAATACTACCAAAATGTAGTAGTTGAAATGAATTGAAATGCTTGAAGCTGTCACTAAACTAGACTTTGATCGAAATGCTGGAATGGTAAACACTACATTTTGATAGTCAAGTAGGCCTATTAATAGTTAAAACAACGTCACAACAATACTAAGTGTCTGTATAGGACTCCAAACCAACTAATGAGCTAAGAACCAGGGTCTGTGTAAAATTGATGTTTAGCATCCGCGTATTTTCTTGGGGGGGGCGTGCGTGGGGACTTTGGGCGCGAGCCCCGGGGTAAAAGCAGAGGGCGGACGAAGAAGGGGTGGCAAAAAGAATTATTAAAGAAGAAAGAGCGTAAAAATTATGAAAAAGGTTTAAACATTCTGAAACCAATAACTATGCATTCAAATTGTTTGCTTTTACGTCGCTAGCGCCTATAATGCACACTATTATGTATTATGTACATCACACAGAAGTTTCAACTTTTGTGCTCAACACACATGCATACAAATATAAGATATCACAGATAAAAAGGGCTGACACAACATCACCTTTGTAAAACGTACATAACTCATTAAGAACAACTTAATCAAGCAAGTTTTTATGATTTGTAGAATGAACTTTTGCACAACATCAAGGTGTTTTTTTTCAATAATATATTGATTTAGATAATGAAAATCGAGCTTTTTGGCTGCTTCGATCAACAATACTTAGCCAACCCTTAACAAGTTGACTAAACGTGTTATTTTTCCTGCCAAATCAGATACACAAATATCATCACCTCCACGATCAATTATGGTGAAATTGAAGCATAACTTAATAAATATGACACAATTGGCATTTAGATTTTGGGCACTTGTGTTCTATTTTGTGTTCTGTTATAATTTAAGGTGTTCTGTTTTAGCAGTTAAGAACGCCAATGTTCTACTCTACCCGACATAGAGAACACCACGGACGCATCTGAACGCTTTAAATAGTGTTAAGTGCTCAAATTTTTAACGTTACTGTTCAAATGTTGAACATTATCATGATTATTGTTCAAATTGTGAACATTGGTGTTCAAGAAAATGTCTACGTTTTCGAATAATTTTATGAAAATAATGCAATTTTTATTCATTTAGGTTTATATTATATTATATATTCATTTAGAATATATCGTCAACGAAAAAGCAAATTTTAGTCTTAAAAGAACACGTGTATTAAGTGTTCAATATTTTAAGAAATTTTTTGAGAAAAATGAGTAAAATAATATTTTTGCATTGAAATGTGACCAAGTATTATTGTGCTATAGATGCAATAGGAAGTTGATTGAGTTAAAGCTTTATCTCAAAATGGCCAAAAGTGAGTTAAGGCCTTTTGTTTGTCAACCCTCGATTTGCTTGCCATTTGTTAGAATTTTTCTGATGTTCTAATGCCATTATACTTAGTTATTTGTAAAACTTAAGGTCACTGTTTTGAGTTATTGTATCTGATATTGTTCTCTCCTTGGTGGCCAATGACCTTTGAGACACGGTCCGGCCAGTAACTATCCAAGCTTTGATGGTCGTCTACACCGCGGCGTATTCTGTAGGCCTACACAATTGCGGTCTGACCGACCTAGGACTTCTGTTAATAAGCGTTGCTATCTCCTTATCGTTTTTCCCTTCATTTCACTACTTTTTAGCCAATTTTTGTTCTCTTTTTATATAACCCGACATTTAATAATATTCTGTCGGTCCAACATCCGGGCTATCTCTAGTCTCGGGCCCAAACTGCATTTGGCTCACGGTTTGTTATGAACAACAGAAACCGACTGTGAAGGAGGCTACATAGCGATGTTGTTGGAGTGACATTCAATTTCGGAAAAAACGACACTCGACCATGGAATTTAATTTTAAGTTTGTCAGTATATAAACGGTAAATCAAGTAAGTTTCTTCCACTCTGAAGACTTAGAAACGGTTGTTTAATTCCACTGACTATTTGCGGTCGAAATTTACATAACACCAATGACAGAAATCATCAACAAAAATCGAATCAGGGACTTGTTTTCACTCGAACATCATCAACCGGAAGTGACGTGACACGGACCGACAGAATTAAAACGTTTTAACAAAACCAAAACTCACATAACCCATATGCTTAAGAACCGGGGCTGGGGCCTCAGCCCCTCAATAATTTAGGTGCGGTCTGGAATACACACCCCCCATAATCCTAGGTGAAGTTTAAAAATATGTGATAAAATAGAGGGAGAATTTGTGTTTGTGACATCCGAGGGGGGAAACCCAGGGTGGCTCACCAAACTTTTTTTCAATTTTCAGCCCCCCCCCCCCCCCCCCTCCATGTTGAAAATCTTCCTAAGCCAATGATAACCTGTTTTAAACGTATTGTACAATTATTGTACTATTAAAGTAGACTATCGCCGAGTCTCTACTAAGGACTTCGATCTTGATTGCTTTCTAACATAAATAGCATCTAACCATAATGAAGAGAGAAGTGCATTTTATCATCACGTTTCTTATGCTGGTTTCATACTACCCTGCCGCTTGCCGCTGAGCGGCGTAGCGCACGCGTATTGCAGACAAACGGACACAATGAAGGCTTGTCATTGGTTGAAACGCCCTGCCGCTTGCCGCAGCGGCAAGCGGCAGGAAAGTATGCTGGAGGCTTTATCCGACCTCAAATTCAATAATTCTCCTTTCTTAGATTTAGTGTTGAACTTATATGACAAGCAGCCCTTTTATAATGTTAATAATTAACCATTGATATACCTTGGATATACATCACACACATGTTTTATCAGAACGTTTTTAAAATATGAATATGGATATATATAATATTGGGAATAAGCTTTTTTCGTGGATATCTACTGAAAAATGTCATAATAAAATTCCCTTTAAAAGGGAAAGCCAGCCTCAATGTAGAAGAGGTCTTGTAATTAGTTTTGGTCAATGTGAAAGGCATTTTTAGGATCACGGCTTACTACATCCATGTTACATGACAGTCCACCAAACCATCAACGGTGAGAAGATGTACACTGAAACTGCAGAAAACATTAACTCCTAATCTCCTGTCAACTCTTTAATTCATTATTGTTCATTATTATTAATTCATTATTGTCCTCTAAATTGTTCTGTTCTGGTTTTATTTGTCTTTTCAGCTTTTTACCCACGATATTTCAATTTTCAATTTTTTAATACCATAACTTACGAACTCAATTTCTTCGCTTAGGAATGTCCGATTTTATTGGGGAAAACGGCGTTGTGGAGCAAAATAGCTCTTTATGTGAAAGCCTCCAAATTTATAAGCTGTCCAAAAGATGTCTGTTTTTGACATGATACGCCACATTTCTTAAAGACCCATTCAGTGATCCCAGTGCAAGAGTAAAAAATTAAAATTGTTTATAAATTGCTTAAAAGAGAAGGATAGGCCTAAGTCATTCAAATTGTCATTTGGTATTTTTGATACTGTCAGTATTTAAAAATACAGATTCGTGTAAAATGTCTTATTTTGTCTTAAATAGGCCTACACGGCTTTTGGCTGAACCATTCGCAGACTTAGCACATCTATGTAATAACAAAGGTACGGTACCAAAATTTTGATGATTTTTACGATCGTCCGGATGAGCAAATCACTGAATGGGCCTTTAATATTAATAATAGATAAGCTGCCTTTAAAAATATTATTGACAATGTTGAGAGTAGGAATTACCTTGAAAAATGTCTCAAAAATACAACATGCCAGTTATATTCCGGTCTGAAACGATCAGACAATATTTTAAACATTAATAACATCATAAACCCAAATCGTGAAAAAATCACCCCGGGTAGATTTTTGGCTATTTCTCCATTTACGATCCTGCCCAAAAGTGTCTGCTTTCGATATACCACGTCACAAATACTACACTGCACTGACTGCAGGTTTTAGTTAAAAGGGCATTTCGTGATCCACAGCATCATCCCTAACTTTTCTCAAAAAAGTTGAGATTTTTATATCACTGGAAACCTCTGGCTACATAATGTTTATGTACAAAATATTTCTTGCAGATTAATTCGTTAGCAAAGTAATCGTGAAATTTGAATTTCGTTCTGGTATACCAGAACAAAATTGCAACACATTGTGTACACATAACCATGCATAACTCGTAAAGGCAAAATCGGAATCAACTGAAATTTTTAGAATAAGCTTTTTTGTGGATATCTACTGAAAATGTCATAAAAAGAGGATGCTAGGATCACGAAATACTCCTTAAATTCGCCATATAACATAATATAAACTCACCTTACATGTACATTTTTTATTTTAAAATAATTTGATATTAATTCGCAATGTATAGTTTACTATATGATAGATGGTGGCAAGAACATTTATAAAGGACTGATTACTCACTGCAATCTTCACTCTTGTGTGTTTTGGCTGTAAGTTTATGAATCAAATAAAAAGATAGAAAGTAGCTTCACTTACGTTATGTGTCATTTTATTTATAACATAGAAGTTATTAAATTAATAAAGTAAGACAATTTATTTATCTATAAGTGCATGTCAAATGGGTACATTGTTCAATACTATAGGCCTACATGCATAAATTATGCCCATATTATAGCTAGGCCCTAAAAACTTTATTTTGCATCGGATTTTTCCCGTTGAAAAGGCAAAACTGATGTTCATGATAGCAACTATTTCATCAATAGCATTTTGAGTCATTTTTATCCATAAAACGACACAGGATAGGATAGATAATTACTTTGACATCAATATGGTCCATATGATGAAGATTTTGATTCTTAGATCTGTTATCAACATGATATCACCACATCTGTGATATCACGCTGTTCAGTGGTCAAGGACCCCGGGTCAAAGACACTGAAATGACATACTTTTCTTCTGCTGACCATATGATGCTGTATATTAACTATTATTGTTACATTTTAGGCCTATACCTAAAACTTTTAAAGTCATATTAATTCAAACATAACTTTGGTAATACTCACTCGTTTTCGTTCGTTGAAACGGCAAAACATACTTACTTTTCCTAACAAATCGAATTAAAATATTTTAAAAAAATTTAACCACAAAAAGTAAAAAAAAAAAATCATTCCAATACCACTAAAATATAATCTCTTGAGTAAACTGACCCCAAACCTGAAACAGATCCAGCCCCGAATGGGCTGGCGAAAAGAGGATGCTATGATCACGAAATCCTCCTTTGATATAAAGGACTTGAAAACTTGTTATACGAAAGAGCACTTCAACCATGACAACAACATTATACAAAATTGTCAAAATGAAATAGCAAACTATTTTGGCAAACATTTTTGGAAAATATTTGATAAACGTTTGTAACAGTATGTTAGAATGCTTTACATCAAGCTTTCAAAAATATTTTCTGAATATAATTAAAACAGTTTATACCATTTTGTATAACCCAACATTAAAACGTTTTCTTTAACATATTTTATATTTGCTGGGACATGCTTTCTACCGGGAATCTCGTGTGATTCTACAGCCTGTCTCAAAAAAATTGTGCAAGTGAAAAGCGCCCTCTTTGGCAATTAGAAAATACCGTTGTGACATGATGCTTACATCAACGTCAAGGGCGCAAGCTCTTAAATGACGTTTTGTTCTGTTCAATTTGCTTGTTTTATTCTCGAGATATGTTTAGTTAACAACGAAAGGGTAAAATCACAATTGTGCCACTTTTACTAGGGAAGAGGGCTGTGGTAGCTGGTGTTGATGCGTCCAATGCACTCCCTCCTCGGGGCTCGTGCATTAGACACATCAACATCAGCGCGTACATTATTTTGTCTAATTTCTCTCCCAATAAGTAATACGCGTTCATTAACATATATTTGTTTGTATTTTAACATGTCTTGAGTGACAAAGAAAACAGTATTTACCATGATAAAATCATTGCCATGTACATGTATTTAATTTTACAGCAGAACGTGAAATATGTATTTATCTTTTAATCTGTTTTAAGTGTAAAAAGAGAATCATAATACCTGTATCATGATAAAACAGTAAAAACAATTTTGTATTGTTGTGTAAATGATGCATTCTTTTGATTTCACGAAGGAACTCTTGATAAACTTGATGCTATATCATTGATTTACTCGTACATGTACAGCTGTCTTCAATTGGTAAAAGTGTGATTTTACCCTTTCGTTGATAACTAAACATATCTCGAGATTAAAACAAGCAAATTGAACAGACCAAACGGCATTTGAGACCTAAGACTACGCCCTAGACGTTGATGTAAGCATCTTGTCACAATGGTATTTTCTAATTACCAGCGAGGGCGCTTTTCCCTTGCACACATTTTTGGAGACAGGCTGTATACTGTTTACTGTATTCCTCCATTTACATGAATCCTTGATTGTGATGTGGTGCACTTGGTTGGTTTGTATATGGCGCATTGACCTGGTACATCTGGTTGGAGTTGGGATTTGGTTGGTTTCTATACTGCACCTAAACAGAAGGGGAAGACAATTATGAAATAAAATACGAGGACAAAGATAGTAGAAGATATTAATTACTGGGGGGAAGAGAAATGAGAACATGGGTGACAAGGTGACATTCAGGAAGGAAATAAATGAATGTTTGTCGGCTTTATAAATCGTATTTATAATACGCACGTGACCCATGAGCACGCCATACCTAGGCCAACAAGAGTGACCAAACCCTCATGCCATTGAAAAGGATAGGAACTCTTTAGATAAATATCATCATTATTTAATTCAGGTTTTTACACGATTGTATTGTAATGTAACGATTGTACCTGTACAGTGTGCTGAGGCTTGTGGATCAACGTCTTGGCGTTGTGCCTGTGCGTAGCGCACTATAAATCACTACGCTTTTTTTTACTTTAGTAAACAAAGATTCTCTGCAAAACTCAAGACTTTAGGTGCTGTCGGATTTTGACAGAAAGACCACCCGCTGTATCGAAGGCCGCCACTTCCAGGCCGCATGTCTGTAAGCTATATTAAGGTGGTGACGCATGCGTATTTGTAAATACGTATTTATAAATATAATCAAAGCATACTGTTTACTGGTTGATTCGTAAAACAAAGCAAAACAGCACATTCCTACAAAATAAATCCCTCGAACATCGCAATCCACAGACGCCACGACGCGTCGTTGCCCATAGAGTTGGACTTGGAGCCCCTCAATTTTATTCTTCAGAACATAGTGGCCATCATGCCCTTTGCTAGGTCCAATGTCAGTCGGTAAAATGTATTAAGTTAGCTATAAATGGCTAATTAATGGATAACATTGCTAAAACATGCACCAAGCAGCGACAAGTTGTAAAAGGTCTGTTGAACACGCTTAACATTTGCCTGACATTGCTATGCTGACAGAATTAGCCAAAATCATCTCAGATTCGAATTTCAACTTAACTTTCACATTTAATACATTTTTGCTGTTTTATGGTCAAGTTTTGACATATTGCCTGTGAAATGGACCTTTTGCTCACTAGCGGATGAATTTAAAATTGCTATAAGCCATCCCTCTATCTCTTAAACATGTGGAGTGACTTAAGTAATTCGCTTTTAAGCACAGGTATACTACCCGCGATCGAGGGGGTGAGCGACGAAGCCGCCAATCGCCATCCCAGTACGAGCGGCGAAACCGCGAGAGGAGCACAAAGTGGAGCACCGAAGACGCGACAGAGCGGCGGAGCCGTAATGACGTGTCTTTGCACTGTACAAAAATAATAATTTTGCCCTTTAAAATATCACAGACAGTTTATAATAGTTGATAACGATATCTAAAACATGTACACGTGACTTACTCTCATTGTGTGTTCGACAGCAGGTGGTCTACAGCAACAATCACAACAACAAGACCAGCAGCACTCAATACAACAGGTTGCCCCTTTACAGCAATATACAGCAGATTCTATGGATATGAAAAACTCTATAAACCCAGCTAAGGCAGAGATGACATAGAAGTACCAAGACCAGTATATAGGCTGTTGAATTAAAAAACCAGCAACATCAAAATTAAAGATGTACTTTATCTGATATCATATATAAACTGGGCTCAAAAAGAATCTTTTTGACAAGGTCATATCTTAAAATCCTGTTCATAAAAATTACACACAAGATTACTTCAATACTCTATTCTAAATACATGTCAGTATCCAAGCAGTTGTCCAACTGACACAACAGCAAAATGCACTGACGCGGAACAGTTTCCTGGACCACATTCACAGGCGAATAATTGGTATCCAGCAAAAGAAATCTGTGAGAATGCGTACAAGATCCTTACACATGTGATGCTTTCCATAGAGTAAGTGAATAGTGTGGAACGGGGCTGCTTCTGCTTTTCACACACTTTCTTCAAGAAACAGGTCTTATTCCATACTATTCCACTTACTCACAGATTTCTTGTGTTGGGTGCCCAATTATTGGGCTGTGAATGTGGGCCAGGAAGCTGTTCCACGTCAGTGCATTTTGCTGTTGTGTCAGTTGGACAATTGTTTGGTTACTGACCAGTGTTTAGAGTAGAGTATTGAAGTAATAATGTGTGTAATTTTGGTTCATTTTTATGGACAGGATTTTAAGATATGACCTTGTGAAAAATTATAAGTTTCTTTTTGAGCCCAGTTTACTATAATTCCGTTAAATGTACAGTGCGAAGGGTATACTATATTATAATTCCATCACTGTAGTCAGAGATACGGTAGTGGGGTAAAATAAAAACATTTCCAGGCAAAAAGAACCAAAATAACTAATGTAAATTAGGCCAAGAGCATAGCAAGCGGGTGGCCAGGGTGGACCCGAAGGTTCAGGAGCCCCGAACAAAAGTGAAATAATAAAAGTAAAATGAAGTAAGGGCTGATAAATGAGATGTTACAAGGGCCCGCGCTGCTCCTTGTTCATGGGCCCATAGACTCTTGCTACGCCTGTGTCAAAGTTAGGCTTGTCATATTTATGACCAATGATCCTCTGAAATGCTGGATTGGAAGTGGTTACGGCCTTGGACTCATAATCTGAGAGCTTGCTCGACGTGCGTGGGTTCGATTCCCCGTCCCACCACCGTGTTGCGCCCTTGGGCACGGCGCTTTGCCTCGCTTGCCTCACCCCACCCAGGTGCAATGGGAAGCTTTTAGGGGTAGTCACAGTCGTTGTACTGATGGACCCTGCGCCACTTATAGGCTGCAAACGTGGTTCCGACATATTCTAATAACGGCGGAATAAATGTAAAGCGCTTTAGCGGTATATAAATATCTACATTTATTTTATTTTTTTATACCAGTGCAGCGCGGTATTTCAAAAATTGTTTTACCTCATTGCTATGGTAGTTAATCGATTTATTGCGTCACTTCGATGGAGAATTGTGTTTGCAATGATAATTGTATACATACCCCATATGGGGAGAACCACCAAAAAAATACCCATGCTTGTTGACCAACATGATATGGAGTCAAGATTGCCGCAATGAGTGACATTACCATGTACCCCACAATCTGATGAGAAAAAATGATACGAATGTTATTTATTTTAAAAACATTGTTGTTTAGAAGAGAAAAGTTTACAGATCAACATAGTCATAGAGAAGAATTACTATTCCTTTATTGGTGAAATCTATTATCATCTGTAAATTAGGCCAATAGCCTTCAATTATAGAGAACAATATAATAGATGGTCTTTGTTATCATTTTGCGCTGCATTCTTATAAAAATGACGGGGTATTTTTTATTTGGCCATTCCGATTTCCTTTTAACCACGTTTGGGAGGATGTTGCAGCTAACAAAATTTCTCTACACCTTCACCTAATTGCTGTTGTTTTAATTGTGATCAAGGTGATGATCACCCAATGAAGGCAAGTGGGGACTTTCTTATTTTGATATGCTGAATATGCCTCCGAATTATTTCGCCATGCCCAGAAAACATTGATTTAAAGTGTGTGTTAACTGTGTTTGTTGACATTCTGCATCTAATGCGTTGTGTCAATAACTCGTGCTATTAAATGAGCATACACACAATTTTGCAACGCTCAAGTTTAGAGAGGCAAATTTGGGTTCCATGTATGACACATCGATATGGCGGAATTATCATACGGTATACCGTTACCATTCTCAGTCTGTTCTCTTTGTGTTTTATCTGTTTTTTGTTAAAGCATAATTTACTAGATTTATAACACACTTACTGCGCGGGTCTGACGAGTTACAGAAACAGTCCCAAAGATTCCAGCAGTAATGTAAACCTGAAATAGGTTCGAAAAATTTCATCATCTATAGCATTCAATCAAGTATGTAGATTTTGGAAGGAACATATTTTAATCCTCAGAATTATGGCAGAGTGACCCAACATTGTCCAAATTTATTTATGAACCAGTGCAACCTATACCCTTAATATTGTTGGCAATACCAAAATATTTACAGAAAGAAAAGCCTTGTTTTGTCCAAAATAACATATATTGACCACACATTATAAAGAAACTAAAACCCTTTCAGCTCGACAAAGATGGTTTTATAAGCTCCAAGTTTGTGTTCTACTACTATTCCAAAAGGTAGCACTCTCCATACTTTAATTCCCGAGATAACGAGAAAATCTAAAATATACAACAATACCTCATTTTAGCCTCTTATTTCCCTTAATAAAATATACTCATTTTCAGCCAGTGATTTTGAACCAATGTTGTTACGTAATCAAATGTGTGATATCAGTTTTACATGTACTGTTCGAAAGACAAAGGTACAGTGTTTAGGTGATCCTGGGAAAATGCCATGAAAATAATCCATATAAAGGGGTCGCAAGTCAACTTTCATTACATACTGACCGACCCTCGTAGTTTCAGACCTATAGTCTGAAGCTTCAACATGTTAAAGGGTCGGTCAGTATGTATACTCACACATCCACACCACAACGAGGTGTAAGCACGCGTGTAAGTAGCGATCGCTGTAATGATTCCACACAGCACAGATATAGCACCCAGACAGAGTTGAATGATTCCAAGGTTGCGGCCAATGTTGTTCTTATATCTCCCATTGTTTTGATCTTCAACATTTTGCTGAACATAAACATTGTCAGCTCCAACTGGTGCTGAGCTAGAAGTGGTAGTTACAATTACTGCTTGTGGGTGATGTGACATTGTACAGCATTAATCATGTTAATAGTCACAAATATATAAATAAATTAAGGGTGTGCCAAGATCGTCACGACATTCATCCGAGGACTTTCAGGAGTATGCTTGCTACCAAACACGTTAAACCCTATTAACAGCAATGCTGTGATGTAGTAGATGGTGAAATAAATCTAATGATAAGTATGGTATTTGTAAATATTGACTATAAAAACTAGAGACTTTGATCCCGGACATTGATCAAAATATTACATTGTAAAGTAGGAAGTATATTATTATCTTGCCAAACTTAAGTAGCGGCACACCACAATATAATGCTGAGTGTGTATGTGTGTTAAGGATTCTAGACCAATTTGAGGACTTAGAACCACAACATGGTCTGTCTAAAATTGAAGTTTTGAGTTTGAAAGTTTGTTTGTTTCTGATAAAAAAATCAAAATCAATTATTCTCCCCATTCTCCTTGATATAATTTCAAACAGTATGATACAGGGTATGCAAAAAAAAAAAGGAAAAAAGAGAACCCTCATTGCCTCATTTTCTCATATTTCTGAAAAGTTGATCAAATATATTTTGGTATATGTGACCGTCCACGGCGAATGAGCCGTAAATTCCTCCGCCGGTCAATTTTGTTTTATTTCGTGTTTAAAAATAAACATCATAAACTTAAAATGGTATATCATTTGACTTCAAACGATATCCAGAAGCGGGGTTATGGTTTGTTAAACTTTGCTCCTTCAACAAAATTATAGCTTTTTACGTTTTTACATGTGTCTCTTTTTCCACATTGTTGGCAATAAATATCAAACAGTCATAATTGGCGGTCATTTCAAATCATCCCCAAGTCAACGAGGTTTAAGAAAGTTCTCTCATTGATAATAGTTGGTTATGCATACCTGTACAAAATACAATGCCTGGTAACCCACCACTTGAACAGGATTTAGCAATATAAGCAAACAAAGACCAGAGCTATTAAAAGTTCTATAGCCATCTAAGGTAGAAGCTTATTATCCACTTCAATAGGATTATTGATTAGTTTTTGACTATCGAAATGAGACGGATGTCGGGCCAGCTTAAGTTACCGATGAATATGACCTTCGTACACATTTTACACCGTAACTCAGAATACAATTTAGGGAATTTACGGCTCATTTGGGCTGCCGGGTCACATATAAAGAAACCTTTAATCGTTAGTTTTGGTTTAAAAAAGCTAGAGATATCTGTGAACAGATACATCATCAGGTCAGTGCAAGAACGATAAAAGTGACATTTTAGGGGAAATTAACTTATCATTAGATTATGACAATAACAAAGGCTTGTACAATATCTCAAAATGTGTACATATGCCTAAATAGGTAAATACACACATTTTGAGATATTGCACAAGTCTTAGAACCAATAAATTGAATTGTTAAATAAATAAAACGTTAAAAACAAATAAAACAAATAAAACAACAAATTGAAACAAAAAATGCGTTATTGCATGACACGACGACACAATTTGCTACAAAATAATAATTAGCATTCCAAAAGGTGGGATACACAATAGGAAAATGCAACTCAACTTACATGAGTTTGATACATAAATAAAAACAGGGACGTCTCATATCCCTGATAAAAACAAACCCGATTGTTATTTGCAACATTTGTACAGCGATGGCTATGAGACGGCATTGTTCAAAGTTCAAAACGTTATTTCATATTCATTCAGTCATACATTCATTTATATTTTATTCATCAATCATTATACAATGATTACATTCTTAAATTCAATGTAGAAGTGATGTTGTAACAGGATTTATTTACCATAGCAATAGATGAATACAATTTTTGAATATATCGCCCTGCACTACAAGCAGTTTGCACTAATCACACGACGCCATCGTGTTCTGCCCTTGAGTAAGGCACTTTAACTCGATTGCTAGCTCACCTAGGTTTCATTATCATTGAGGTATAGGACTTTTTATTTTTTCGGAGAAGAGCAGGTAGGGCAACTACTTGATTATATTTCTACATGTTCATACTACATACTCTGAAAATTTTAGAAAATTCGCACGAGTCCGTTTTTTAAAAATCACATTTTTGTTCCTAAAATGGGGGTATAGCGCCCTCAACGGGCACTCTTCTCATAGGGCTACATGTAAAGACCAGTTATAGACAAATGGCCCTAAAATAAAACGGACTCGTGCGAATTTCCTCAAATATTGCATATGATGTAGATTTAACATCCGGAATGTAATGCAAGTGATGTCGTTGCTGCTCTTCTAAATTCATTTTAAAAATGTCCGCCCCAGACCATGCTCCTCTCAACCCAGGTGTATAAATGGGTATCGGCATTCTTACATGCTGGGAAGGTAACATACTCGCTGTGGAGGAGGTGTGGCGCAGGTTCGACTCTTTACGACTCCCTTACCTTTACTTTATGTCTGCAATCATTGATTGAATACAATACCGCTCTTTTCAAAGATAGTAATCATTAGGGATGCACCATTAGATTCTCGGGGGGGTAGGAAGTTGGTGTCGGGTTTTTAAATTTCATGCATTTATACACAGTTAGGTGGGGAATTTTTTGTTAGTGTTGGTGGGGAAAGTGTTTGTTTTTTTTTGCTCATGTAGTGGGTGAAGTTTGTTTTCAAAAACTTCCTAAACCCACCATGAGAATCTAATGGTGCGTCCCTTAAATAGAATTACTGGGTCCTATTTCATAAAACTTTAAGATCATCTTAAGTCAGACTTAAGATGAATTAATTCATCTTAAGTCTTGAACTCCTCTTAACTTTAAGATTAATCTTATCTTCTATATTATAAAACAACTTAAGATGAATATCCTTCTTAAGTTGCCTCTAAACTTAAGAGGGGGTCAGGGGGCCTCTTAACTTGTGGGGATTCATCTTAAGTCTCAGAGGTCAAATTTTGGCGGGAAATTGTTAATCAAAACAAATGCACTACTAATAGGAAGGTTGGATTTTATTGTCAAATATGGCAATGTTTTGGGCGAATCAGCTGCAAATTCTTTTAAATACACGAAAGGAGAGAGTATAAGAGACTGGATTCACCCACTGGATAAATGGAATGGCCCAGAAAAATCGCTCTGTTGAATCCCTAAGTGCTTCGATATTATCATCATGCATCACATTGAGTGGTTGACTGCACACTGCTTGCACCAGCTTGCACTCACGTACGGTACAGCAGACTTGGAATTTCTTGTGGTTTCACTTGAACCTGACAGTCATGCAGTCGACAGTCTACAGCTGTTATCAACAGGAAAGGTACTATTATTAAACTTGGTTCTTAAACTAAATTATAAATGGCAAGTAAGCTTAAATCAGTTAAGCTTAATAATTGTACATTATGTGGTTAAGCTTAATTTCAGTTGGGGTTTAAAAGTTTATTACACTGTTAGTGTTTTGCAAAGACCTTTAGCACTCTGGTGGACCGATCGCGTTTGCATAAAAAACAAGTTACACCTGCTTCATGCCAGCGTGCGTGCGCGGGGGTCACACGATGGTTGTGATTCAATTGAGAATCACAACCCGCTTGCTCAACATGCTCAAGAAACACTAACACTAGCAGTACTAGTCCGAATAATCAGACCCAGAACAAAATATTTATTTCTGACATGATCCTGTTCTGGGTCTGAACTGTTTCCATGTGAAATCTTGATGGCAAATTGGACAATAGAAGCACATGGTTCTAACGTTCTTCGAGACTACGTGACAGCTTTTTCTGCCTCCGCAGGAGGTAGTATGCTTTGAAATTTACACCTAAAATGCCGCACATTGCGCGGCATGTAGGCCGATTGTACAAATTTATATTCTGACAAGTACTCTAATTTCCGCCCAATATCGAGAGCCCAATAAATATCCCCCACCTCTTTGCGCCATACATAAATTCGATAATCGCCATTTCCGAATGTTCAAAAAGGTAATCACGCTTCCTCAGCATGTGCAATAAATTAGCATTAAAATTAATCTTATTCTATAGGGATTCTAGAAACACCTAGCACGTGGCGCCAATGGTGCGGGTCTATCAAGCTCATGAATTATGCATTAGAATTTTTTAAAACTCATATATTGTATAATTGAAGACCAAATTAAAAAGACTAGCTTGCGTATGCCGTCCTGTCAACCAGACCAAAAATGCCATACTGCGCAGGTCAGCAACCAATCACAGCGCGCCTTTGTCCTGACGTCAGACGCAAACTAGTATTTTTTTAATTCGGTATTTAATTATGGATTGTAGCCTCATCACATCAGGACCGCGACACTCCGGAGGACAGCAGAGGACAGAAAAATGTGACTCTCCTGCTAGTCTCCTACACAACCAGTTAATTATGTTTTTGTTCATACCGCATACAGTCTGGCCCGCGCCGAGACTAGCAGGAGAGTCACATTTTCTGTCCTCACATCGGTATAGGCCGTCTGCACGTTAATTGTACGGAGTGTCGCTTCTCTACCTTTATTTTCTCTGATCACATCAGCAATATCGTAGAAATAAAGTCGGACAACCGTTATGCTGTGTGTGGCAATGGGAATACACATTAAACAAGGTTTAATTTCATGATTACATGAAACCTGATTATCAATGGAAAAACTTTGGCTGGAGAAGTTGAAGCTGACGTTCAAGGCGACACTTTGGATGTGATAATTTGACATCATGGATTGTTTTGTGCAAGTCAGCAGACCGACTGACATGCAGGCTAGCATGCTAGGCTCGACTAGGCCGCAATCATCGTGTCTACATCATAATAATAGTTCATACCCGCTGGACAGCAGGAAGAATGTTTATAACTTACATTTCAATACAATCATGTTACTTTTATCTTGAACTTGGAAGAAACTGATTTCAATAACAATTTCAATATTGCAAACTCATGACCATCAGTGACAGTGACCATACATTACACTAAACAGTGAGTTCCGTGCCGGTTTATGACTAGAAAGTAGAATGGATTATTTATTTCTGTTCATCTTGATATCAACATTTAAATGGTAAGTTCATGAGTTTGACCTCAATGTCAAATCTACATTGTATGTCGCACAATTATGTGTTGTGCATGACTGAGTGCATGATGCTAGCATATGACTAGTCTAGGGCTAGGCCAGGGCTAGCAAACTGATTTCAATAACAATTTCAATATTGCAAACTCATGACCATATACCATCAGTGACCATACATGACACTAAACAGTGAGATCCGTGCCGGTTTATGACTAGAAAGTAGAATGGATTATTTATTTCTGTTCATCTTGATATCAACATTTAAATGGTAAGTTCATGAGTTTGACCTCAATTAAAATACAAAACAGAACCCGTGTCAAATCTACATTGTATGTCGCACAGTTATGTGTAGTACATGACTGAGTGCATGATGCTAGCATGACTAGTCTCTCGGCCCGGGGCTAGTCCTTTACTAGCCCTTGGCAGTTGGCAGTATCTGGAAAACACTCCTCCGACACAGCGCTAGTCCAAATCTAAAAAACACTCTGCCAGTCCGAAACTGAAAACCACTGCGCTAGTCCGAATTTGCAAAACATGGCGCTATTCCGAATCTGAATTTAGGAAACACTGCGCTAGTCCGATATTCGGACTCGGACCAGCGCTGTGATTTTCAGATTCGGACTACCGCTTTGGTTTTCTGCAGTTTCGGACTGGCGAAGTGTTTTCCAGACTCGGACTAGCGCAGTGTATTTCGGACTAGGGGTGTGTCGGACTGTTAAAGTGTTTTTAGATTCGGACTAGCGGTGTGTCGGACTGTTGCAGTGGTGTTCAAATTTTGCTAAATGCATCCATGGGTTTTATATCTTATTTTGTAGCCTATCTGAAAATTTTACTTTGCATAATTCTTGCATATATAATTAGAAAATAAGGCCTAGGGCCTACCTGACAACATTGCATAACAAAAATAAAAGAAAGTTGTTGCCAACGACTTGGTTTCGCTCCATTTTGACAGGCCATATTTTGGTAACCGAATATCCGATTAAAATAAAAGTTTCAGTCTTGTATTAGGAGAAAATGGACTCACATATCAGACAAAAAAAAAAAAAATCTATATCCAATAGCGGTACCTTAAAAAAGATTAAAGCTAGCATTATAAGTATCTCCTTAACTAATAACAAAAGGTGTCCACTGGTATCTTGGAGGCATTGTCTTTTTTTAAAGACATTTCTTGTTTAATCCCTATTCATGTTACGTGAATCACGCTATTGTGGACCATCCTTCTGATACTTGAGTGTTTGGACAAGCGAAACGGTCTTTTGACTACCTCTCTGTTTGTAAACAAACCAGGAGGTCGAAATCGTCCTCCTCGCCGAATATGAAAGTCAGCGTAATAGTACGGCACTATAGAGGCCTTGCATGCGACGTATCATCCCGTAAATATGGCAGACTACTCAAATGCATTCAACAAAAGCATGATTGCAATCTACCGTGACAGTTCGTCTCACACACATAATCCTGCACTACGATCAAATAGGTTGATGACAACATTTGATTGAATGGACTGCACTCCGCCATAACTACGGTGAAGGACACCGGTTGAAAACCTTTGTTTGGAGCCAATCAATAATTTCATGCAGGGCCTCTATAGCAGTACCAGTAGCAACGAATTTGCTCACAGATGGATTGCCCTCGCATTCGTGCGTTAGAGAATATGCCCGAACAACAACCCGCGTGACCCAACTTCATCATGTTTTATACTATGGTACGTACATCACTGAGCGATAGGCTAGCGATTGGTTTTTAGCCAATGATAGATCATAGAGCGTGCTTTTGCGTTGGGAAAGTGCTCTGTGCCTTTATTGGTCAAATACCAATCGCTCGTCGATCATCGATGAAGTATAAATTCAGTTGTAAACAGCACCAAACATGCAAATCAGGGCAATGTGAACGGTCTTTGCAAATAAATATGTAAAAGAGCTTAGAACAATTTAATGCCAAGGCCTATTCACTACTTGCAGTTGCACTCAAACTGACATCACATGAAAGGAATAATTACATAACTTTACACACAATGTTATATGACTGGTCGCTTCTCATTCATGTGTGTTGCCAGTTCGAAGCTCTCCTTGCACATTGTGCATGCACAGTGCTGAAATTTTGGTTGGCCAAGCGAAGTGTTGTGATTGATAAAGCATGATTCCAGCGGGTCTCCCCGTCAGTGAGAACCACCGTCAGTCTGAATTTTTAGGGTTAGGAACCCTAAAACAGAGCCATGTACTGATGTAGCTCTGTAACAAACCCTCACCCTAAAAATTCGGACTGAGTGACGGTGGTTCAGACTGACGGTGTTTCAGACTGACAGGGTGTACCCATTCCAGCGCATTGTGCAATTTGTTACATATTTGTAAAAAAAAAAAACACAGCTGAAGTGTTTTTGACCATGTGAAAATACAATGTGTACGGTACATTGCTGTAAATAATCTTTGCTGAGAGTGTACTTCCACGATGTGTGGAACTCGCAACTCGTAGACCCCACAATGCGAACATAGCAGAATTAACATGGCATAAATCATTTGGTAATTATATGACAGCGTTCAAGCTTTGACTTGCGTTTGGCGGACAGAATGACACAATAAAGTGAAAGATATCCTACTTAAAGGAACATTTTCTGGGGTGAAATTTTGTGTAGAAACTGAATCTGACATAAAAAATGCATAATTGTCAACTTGAAAATTTTCCCCATAGCACTGTACAGGCATATTTCTGCCCGAAGTCCTCAAATTTGAGCGAAAATTGGCGCAAAAAAAAAAAAAGTCCTTCAAAACTGGGACTCTCAGGGCTAAACAAACATAAACTTGCTCTAGAGGGAGGTCTTGGCTATAGCAAGTTTATATTTGTTTAACCTTAAACCTCACAGTTTTGAAGGACTTATTTTTTTTGCGAAGGCCTTTATTTTTTTCACACCCGCCGAAATGTTAGGGGTAGGGGTAACATATTACTACTTTAATTTTTGTCAGTACATTCAACTGTGTCAAGTTTTATACCACTATTTAACTAGTGAAATACTGAACATAAAGACACAAAAAGCATCTCAATAGCTCATACCATGGAGGAGTTATGGATTTTTCAAGCTCAAAATTAGGCGAAAGTTTCATTTTTCCCCAAATCAATTGTCACCCTGACCCCCAACTTTCTAACCCTGTTACAAAAATAAAGAAACAGATTTATCCCATTTAATGATTTGAATATCACAAATGTACCTTTGTCACATAATTAGCATAAAAAAATAGGCACTACTCAGTAGTTTTCATGTTCATACACTCACAGGAAATTAGCAAGTCAAAATTTTTGTCACCCCAAAACGGCCATTTTCGGCCAAAATTGGACCAAAAAATGAATTTTTCTCAAAATCAGTGAAAAATAAGGGGTTTTAAGTGTCAAAATCTGAAAATATGTGACATTTTTTGTTAGTGTTGGTGGGGAAAGTGTTTTTTTTTTTGCTCATGTAGTGGGTGAAGTTTGTTTTCAAAAACTTCCTAAACCCACCATGAGAATCTAATGGTGCGTCCCTTAAATAGAATTACTTTATCCCTGTTCTTAGCGCAGGGCCATATATTCAAAAATTGTGTTCTTCAAACGTGATACAATATGTACACTCTTAGAAAAATGGTTATTCGATTTCAAAGAACCATTAAAGGTTCTCCAACGAGTCTTTAGAACACCTTTTGGTTCTATCAGGAACCTTTTTGGGTCCTATAAAAGAACCCATATTTCCTGAGGTTCCCACAAGGACAAAAAAGATTCAAAGTTGCACGGAACTTGCACCTTTTGCTGAGAGTGTATAATAATAATAGTAAATTGTAAGAATATATACATAATTATTGTTACAATGCAGTACATGACGAAAAATATATAATAATATGATTTGTTTTCAATACAATAAAGATTGTATAGTTTGAGCTTGAACATAATCATATAAAATTTTAAGTACTTAAATTATGCAACGTTTTTACCGCATTGTTTGGTAATTTTGTCCAGGGTATAATTGAGGAATGTTAGTGGAATAAGTGCCTTTATATATTAGTTAAAAGAAAAGAATTGGTAATTTTCTCAAATAAAAGCTATGGATCAAAAACGTCATTGTTTTTGTTTACGTATGCGCATGTTTATTTGAAAACACGTATGTTTGTGACCTTGGTAGTAGATTGGACCAATAGATCTATATCTGAACACTTAGATACTTCTTCCACTATATGGAGTGTACAATTTTAATTTAAACCATGCAAACACTGTTGCTAAACACAAACAACGTATTTGTGTACATCCATATCAAAACGATGCACTTGTCGGCTACTACATGCATCTCATTTCATATAATAGCTAGGAATAAGTAGGAATAAGTAGGTCTACCAGACTCATCTCAGGTGAAGGTCAATTCAAATCATCACCGAAGTCACATGGTTAAGGAGTGTTCTCTGTATTCCTAAACCATGTGATCTCTAGTATGTTAAAGGAGGCACATGTAACTACATGTAGCAGCTGACAAGTGCACCGTTTTGATATGAATGTACACATTTGTTCAATTGAGTGATGTTGCATCATGAGAACCAATGAATCTGGAGTAGAGACCACAGCTATGTCAGAGACTAAGTATGTTCGCTTTCTCTACTAAGGACTTATATCTTAATTGTTTTTAGCCATAATCTTTCTATTGACAAAACATCAATCAATCGGTCAAACAATCAAGTCAATCAATCAATCAATCAATCAATCAATCAATCAACCAATCAATCAATCAATCAATCAATCAATCAATCAATCAATCAACTAATCAAAGAAATGTAACTTATGCAACTGGCGATATAGAGAATAAAATTGCTATCCTACTCATTGCAGCCTCTAAGCACAAAGCACCCTCTCCCCTTTACGACCTGTCTCCACATTACTTGAATCCTTGATTGTGGTATGGTGCACTTGGTTGGTTTCCATATGGCATATTGGGCTGATACATCTGGTTGGAGTTGGGATTTGGTTTGTGTCCATACTGCACCTAATATGGTAGGGGAAATCAAGGATGGAAGAAAAGATGAGGAAAAAAATATAACTGGAAGATAGGTGGAAAGAGAACATGTTGTGTTAATTTGACTGTACTGGGTTCATACTGCAATCACTGCATAGTTGAACCACAGAACATAGTAATTATGATTGCGTTCTGTAGTTCGAATAATATTGTCAAAACCTAATTGCGTACGTCATTTTTTAAGTTTTGAGGTTTTTTTGCTTATCTCAATATTTATAACAATTGCCACCTTGTAACAAAATAAAATTAGTCCTTATTACCATAGAGAGCCCCCTCATAACACTGTCTTGATTTTGATTTTCTTCCTAACCCTAAGTCTGTAAGTGTGACTTTGGCAATTTATTTCAATGACTTATTCAAGGATTTGTACTAAACAAAGCAAAATTTAAAAAGTCTCCAGTAGTTCCGTCCCCATTTAATCAGAGTCTGATGAGTTTATGGCAACTTCCTTCGAAGGTTGATACCAAATTTGATATCAAAAATTTAATCATCGTGAGCATAGGAGCCGTTGTTTGGAAATTCGTGCAATTTCAAAAAAATGACAAAATTATGAATTGACCACGCAAAAGTCAATGCATGGTATCAGCTTATTATGTGGCCTGAAACAACCCGTACATGAATCATTGTACACTTGCCTGCGCACAATTGAAAGAGCGGGGTATTTGATTTGCATTTTGGCATGCATAGGTAAACCTTTCACCTGCCGGCCTATTCAGGCGACGTAATTCTTGGCACTCACGCTAGTTCCGCTATGTGATATAATTCCCTATGTCATTTTTAAAATTGCACGAATTTCCAAACAAAGGTTCCTCTGCTCACGATGATTAAACTTTTGATATCAAATTTGGTATCAACCTTCGAAGGAAAGTGTATAGAAAATTATTATAAAAATGATTTTGCCATAAACTCATCAGACTCTGAGTAACTGGGAATGAAACTACTGGAGACTTTTTAATTTGGCTGTGTTTATATCAGTGACGTTGTCTTTATCATTAGTTTGAATAACCAATAAGTAATTTTTCAATTTTTTGCCTTTTTCTCGAAACTGCAAAATATTACTTCGGCTTTCTGAGGGTGACGATATAGAGCAATGACTTAGAAAGTCAATATGGGGGGCTGAAACTTAAAAATAATTTTGGGTGGCCACCGTGTCACAAATACCCATTTACTCTCTATTTTATAACAATTTTTTAACTTCACCTAGGATTATTTGGGGGAGCTGAAAGGTATTCCAGCCCGCTCCAAAATTATTGAGGGGCTGACCCCCCCCACCTAGCCCCCAGTTCCTAAGCATATGCAGAAGAGGGTAATGGTAATTCCAGTCTGTAGTTCGAACAGTATAGGGTGGTGCCCGGGGTGGTGCTGAAGGCAGACACAAACTGCTTATTGCTTGCTATTGGCCAGTATTGCCGTAATCATGACGATATTTAGAATAGAATACGTAACTTACTGTCATTGTGTGTTCGGCAGGAGGTGGTCCACAGCAGCAACAGCAAGACCAGCAACACTTACAGCAGGTTGCCCTTTTATAGCAGTATGCAGCAGATGCTATGGATATGATAAACTCGACAACCCCAACTATTGCAGAGATGAGTTGAAAGTATACAGACCAGTGCTGTTAAAAAACAACAAGAATATCAAAATTAAAGATGCACTTAATGACCTGAGATTGAGTAGTTAGAGAGGAAAGAGCCTTGTTGGGGTAACATTTTAGGCAAATTGGGCAAAAACAAACAAAAACAAACACCAAATTAAAAACAACAACATTCAACTAAGTTAAATGAGACCTGTCATGACTTACATGATCCTCTGAAGAGCTGGATGCCGGGGCTGAATCAAAATTCATTTTCCTCTGTAAATTCACCCCCTCAAAAACACCCCTACACACATATACACATGCCCCACCAACACCAACACCAACAGCCCCCTCCCCCCACCACCACCACCAACACACCACCAACACAAACACCCACACAATTGATTGGGATGACTATGCTTGTTTTTGGCTCGTTTTACGGCAAAAATGAAATTGATGAAATGAACAGCACCAAAAACCAGAACGCCTCAAAATTAAGTGAGATTCTTTATGCAGTTAGCAACCTGGACAACCGATTCTTTTGTTATGCAAGGCTCACTCAGTCATTTAATGAGGCAATACAAACGATCGAATTTGGTGTTGAAATGAGCTAAATTTTGAGTTACACCTTTTCAATGTAAAATTAATTTTCTCGGCCAAACAAAAAGCAATCATTTTCATTTTTTCAGTAAATGTCAGGTCAAATTGTAGTGCTTGATACTGTATTTTTTTTCAAATCCTAGTGTTAAACTTAGGCGTGAAATTCAGTCATTTCGTGTAAGATTTTCGATTTTGATAGGCTTAAACTCTGCCCGCGAGCCTTTTTTTTTTTGGATCAACCTTTTAGCTTTTCAAAGTAATATAGTTCGCTAATGAAGGATTTTTCCCAACTTTCTAACGCACATCATCATCATAGTTTTGTCAGAGTTTCCGTTTTGATTTCACCATTTTTTACTCCCGCCTGAAAATTTTTTCAAAATCAACGCGTGAAATCTAAGGCTAATACTAGCATTGTGGATCGATATCTCTGGGTTTAATAGGAATACCGGCATGGCTATCAGTGTTGCCAGAACTTCAATATAGCAACGAAATTCCCAGGCCTAATAGCGCTCCTACTGATCACAGCGGCGTAGCTGGGATTTTTTCCAAGGGGGGCAAGCCTGTATGGGGCGGGGGCCCAAATCCACCAAATTTCCCTGCAAAGGGGCGGGGGCCCAAATAGCCAGGCTTATTGAATATAATCGTATGGTATTGCATATCGTATGGATTCTCCATCTCTCTGCCCCTCTTCTCCCTCTCTCCCCCTCTCTCTCCTCTCTTTTTTCTTCTCTCTCCTCTCTTTTTTTTTTTCTCCTCTTTTTTCCTTGCACTAGGGGGCGGGGGCCCAAATAGGCAAATTTTGCCAGGGGGAAATTGCCCCTCTGCCCCACCGGCAGCTACGCCACTGACTGATCATGTTTATAACACGATCAGGATCTTTCATCACGTGGGTGATTTTAATCAAATCAAATAATTAAAATTATTTGATTTCATCATCACCGTGATCATCGGACCAATGTGTTGAAATTTGCTTCTCCTCAAAACAACTTTGCCCGACAATCTTACATGCAATTGGGCAATATTTTAAACAAAACTTTCTTTTAAAAACATAATATTACGCTGTATGTTTTATGATCAAGCAAACTGTTTGGAACACACTTCCAAATAACCTTCGTGACGCCCCCAGACTTTCGTTATTTAAACGCCAGCTTAAAACCAATCTTTATAAATTGATTGTTTTTATGTTTGTTTGTAAATTTCGTGCTTTACGCGCTTTGAGTTCCTCATCAGAGATTGTGCCTTATAAGAACCATTCATTATCATTGTTAACTTAAATTTTAAACAAAAACCTGTTCAAGCAATTATTTAAAATTGCTTGCCAAAAAACAGAATAACTTGGATGTTAATACTTGACGTAGTGTTTCAATTGTCATGAAGGTGACTGGGTATGGTGCCTTTTGTTTGTGTTTGTTTGAAACTGCTTTTGGAAACCCACCGAAAGTCATAGGCCCTAATGAAGCAGCCAAAACAATACCAGGTTAAACATGGAAGTACGTTTATAAAAACCTATTAAATAACCTTAAGGAAAAAAAACATTTGTGGCAACAATAAGCCTTGCATTGGAAGTCATGGTGAGTGTGTTGAATACCACCCCAAAGTTTCCCTACATACACCCCCACTACCCACCTCACACACCTCTGCACCACCCCATAGGCCTACATGTACATGATATTACATAATAATATATAGCATAGCTATACATTTAGGTATACGCCTACATCTCAAATTAAAAACAAACCCGAACAAACCCGCGATGGGGTGGGTCATACAAAATTCACCTGGAGATAGGAGGGACAGAAGATTAAAATCCCCTATAATAACACGCTAATTTTTCTAGGTTTGGACCGTGGATTTTCCCATGGACCTCAAGCGTGCGTCTCTTAATACGGACTAATGGCCTAGGTAAACAAACAAACAAACAGACAGACAAAATGGTTTTCATAATCATGGAATCCATATAAATTGAAATTGCAGGCTATCACGGGAGCAAATTTTTAAAATTCACCTCATTTACCAGAAACCCCAATTGGGGATTTGGGCTACTAAATCGCTGGTCAGGCAATATTTGTTTTTCAATGGAAAAGTGCCCTGGATGACAACAATGAAAATATCGACTATTCCTGCTGGTTGCTCACGAGATAAAGTACTCAGTTTGACATTTTCGGAGCATGAAGGGAAAAAGGATAAAATAAAAACGGAAATTCTGACAAAACTATAATATATAGACCCACACGATGTGCCTTACAGATGTGGGAAATATCTTTCTTTAGCAAACTATATTAGTTTGAGACGCTAAAAATTCAATTCCGTAAAAAGCTCGCGGGCGAACTCAAGGCCTATAAAATTCAAAAATATCACACTAAAAGACACAATTTGATGCTAAATTTTAACACCAGGATTTAAAAAAATGTATATCCAAGCACCAAGTTTTTAACTTACATTACTGAAGAAAAAAAAATATTGCTTTATATTTGACCGAGAAAATTAATTTCATAGCAAAAAGGTGTATCTCTGAATTGTGCTGATTTTAACATGTATCGATCGATTTTTAGCGCGACTAAGCATTTCTAAAGAATCTGTTGTCCAGGTGGCTGACTGTATGTGTCTTATCATTTTGTGATAAAATGTGTAATATTTTATTTCATAATTTATATATGTTTTAATTCTTATGTAGTGTACTATTTTGTGGTGAATTCTTATGTATTGCGTTTTTGTGAGGAAACTTGTAATATTTCATATCATCACTTTCAAAAACTCTAAGTTCGTATGTATAGTATTGTTTTGTGATGAAATGTATGATGTTTCATTTTATGACTTACAGAATAGCAGGGGACCTTCCTGGGGGCACTCAACACAAATGACCATACGGGTATGCTCCCCGGACAGACCCCCCCTGTTTTGGGTTTCGCAGCTCGAAAGACCCCTATATTTGACCAAAATAAAGCTCCGAAAGACCCTTGATTTTGATAATTTCAGCTGTAAAAGACCCAAAAATTACTCATTCCTCATATTTCTTGTTTTTTCAGGCGATTTTCAACCAAACAGCCAAGAAAGACCCTTGATTTTGACTTTTCGCAGCTCCAAAAGACCCCATTTTACTTGTTCACAGCCCGGTTCGCAGCTCCGAAAGACCCCCTTTTACCGGTACGCCGTCAGCTCCCAAAGACCCACCAACTCAAAATTCCGGGGGAGCATACCCACCAAAATTTTTGATGTGCCCCCCCCCCCGGGGGGGGGGGTGACCTTGTCAGCAACTGCTGCTTTGCTGGCATAATCCACCACTGTTTACGTCATTGATTTTCAATATAATTTCTCCAATTTCTACTCCCTGATGCTACACATCTGATAACTTATGTAACATACACAATATGATAATATGATATGAGACAATGAGACGTTTTGGTTTTTCTCATGAATACTTTGACCATGTACAATGTATATTTATTTGTTTAATTGCATACTAGTATGTTGTTGTATTTTGTGATGTTCGTGATGCTGTATTTCTAATGATGAAATACTTACCCCGTAATATAAGGACAGAGAAAATGCTACAGCTTTTTGAACAATATGAAATGGAGCCAAGATTGCCGCAATTATGGACATTACCATGTACGCCATAATCTGACGAGAGAAAATTATACTGCTGTTATTGTTTTTGTTGTTGAGAAATGAAAGGTTTACAGATCAATAAATTAATGACAGGTCTATTATCTTTTGCAAAATTCCTTCGCAGTTTTAATTTTAGCACAGTGTATGACGTAAACATGAAGTCGGGTTTTGATTGGCTGGTTGAGAAACGTTATCACCACATCATCACCTCATTCGCCGATAAATCTGCGTAAAATCGCGTGACGCAGTCGTGATTTTACGCGATCGGTCGACCAGTACGAAAGAATTTTGCAAAAGATAATAGTCATTAGCCTTTTCGAAGGAGGGCAGTCTACAATCTGGGTAAAACCCGGCAAATTCAAAAGACTTTACCCACTTCGTGCAGCGCCATCCTATTGTGTCCGCCATATCTCGAAAAGGCTAATAGAGAAGAACTACTAGTCCCTACTTCGTGAAATCTGTTGTCCTGCATTATGGCAAGAATATCAAAATTGTATTCTTAGTCAATGAGTGTGGTTTAGCTTGTAAATGCTAAATTCCGTCGTCTATGAGGCGATAGACGACAGTTGCCGCGTCGTCGCGGAAAACGATATAGTCGGGTAAAACTTGCTTGTATGATGAACATGTATTGCTTTAATATTGATATCCGGGGTGTATTGAATACGAAAATAACGGGTGCCCAATGGGCTCTCTTGGGCATTCAAAAGTTTGACCCATGTTAAGCCAAAATTTCAAATTTTGACCTTTTCGCTAATAAACTCCAGACAGAATCTTCGTAGGTAGGTCACACTATACATTTTCTGAATCCATGTGACCTGAAGAATATTTTGGTCTGGTCTAGCTTTTAACTAAGTCGGGGCAACTTTGAGTTTTGACCCTGTATAACCTTTAACCATGTATTTATGTATTGTTTATTCTCTAGGTAATGGTCGAAAAAAATCACATCATATCAGTAGTATAACTTGTCATGTGTCTGGATTTATTTGAAATTAACCGGGATGCTAATCTAAAACAGAATATACTCGATTATACAACTTACAGCACAGGTTTTACGACTCGGTGAAACAATCCCAAAGATGCCAGCAGTTATGTATACCTGAAATGTGTTAGCAAAATTACATCAACTACAGTCAAGTGTAAAATTATTCAAATCTTATCCAATGATGTATACCAAATGCCTTAATCTTGAAGAGTGCTATTAGAAATCTATAACCCTGTGTGAGTGAGAATAAAGGTCATATGGGCTGTATGCATTTGAACAGCCCTTTGAAATCAAAACTCGCCCGGTTCCGTCCGGTTACCATTGCTTAGAACAATAGCAACCGGACGGAACCGGCGGTTAACCGCCGATCGAGTTTTGATTTCGTCCCTTAGTAGTAATTTATAGCATACGGTATCGTAAGGGTTATAACCAAATAAAAACTTTGGACCACATGTGTAAACATATCAGAATATTACCATGTTAGATACGCCTAGCCCAAAATGATAATTATTGCGGGTTCATAATTTTAATATATTTTAATAACAGAGTCCTTCAGAGATGTTGATCTAAATCAATATTTAAATTGTACACGTTGACCCGGATGTTGAAATTGATGATGATGATGATGACATCATGAGTTAATAAAATGATATCATTTTGGACTTGGGTGTAACTACAGATAGACAGCTTGTTTTATTTTTTAATAACATTTGCATTGTTGATATTGCATGATTGATAATGCTTGTGGAATCAGATATTTTCTGTATTCGATGGTGATACTGATGATGGTGATGATGATGACACAGATACAATGATGCTGATAATGATGAGGATATCATTATCCATTATCACATAATCATCTCAGCAACAAGAGCATCATCATAATTTTATTATTATTGTTATTATTATTATTATTATTATTATAATTATTATTATTATTATTATTATTATTATTATTATTATTAGTGTTATTATTATTATTATCATCATCAAGGGGGTAGGCAAAATTTTGCTAAAATATTCACAGCGTTTTTACGTTCATATATCAATATCCTTCAATGTGCTAATGTAAACAGCCAAAAAGGAAGAGTCATACCCACTATTTGAAGTATTTGAACAACATGTACCCACAAAATTGTCGATTATTGACCGATTGTCATCGCCCCGATATATTCATGGCAGAAATCGCCATGGTAGGTTGAATCCACAGCCACGCATGACCATTTTGTTCCGACCTGTTTAATAGTTTTGAGACACAGAATGAGCCAAGGGACAAAGGCTATTGACTAAGGCTATTGACAATAGCCTGGTGACTGACCTCTCTGTGTGTGAGTGAGCATGGTATACGCCATGAGGTCATCTGCTTTTATACTGCCTCCACGAGTGGCCTACGCTGCGCTATATAAGTTCGGCACATATAAAATCAGAATTTTTGTCAGTTTTTGAGCTCAATACGCACGGTTCTTTCTCAATACGCAAGCTAACAACTATCATATCCTTTCAACACATATATTCAAGTGCAAGCAAAAAAATATGGCTTCTTTAGAATATAAAAAATACGGGAGATATTCATCAGTTTCTACCCCGGTATCCAAAGATTTATTGTCTGAATATCAAATCGTGCATAGCACATTCACGTGAATCGATCCCGGGTATTGATTTTAGTGTCTCTGCTGTACAAACCAGGCGATGTCGGTGTGCCCCTGTATTTTTTTAGCCAAAGCCCATCGTCTACGGCCTAAGATGACCCCCCAGTGGCTATGCCACTGCTTTATGTACGGGCATCCTACACCATGTAAAATTTGGAAGGCTATAAATAGTATAATAATACGAAGTCCTTTACAACAAGACTGGGCACCCAATAGGAATTTGCGTGTGATATGCTACAAAAGCAGCCTTTTGGATGTAATTTTGCTCCTAAAAGATTCACAAAGCCTGTGGAGCAATGTTTTTTCTTACGATGCTAACAGCTGTTGAACGGAGGAGCTGCTGCGGCAAAGCGTCATATCCCATGTGTATGTTGTTTTTGTGTGTATCTTAATACTAATTTAGAGAGTTTGTCCGTCCGTCCGCGCGCTATCGCGTGCGCGCGGAGCTATCGCGTACGCGGAGTATCAATGGGCGTGTGCGCGGAGTACCAACGGGCGCAGTGCGGGTATCGAAAAGCATTACAGTGTGCATGTGACTAATTTACAGGTGCATCTCATCGGACCAGAACCAGGTAAGGCCTATAGCCCATTTTATATACCTCAAATATAGATTCCTGTCATCTGATTGGTTGAATGTGCAGTCATTGAATTAACTATATACGCCCTCAAAATGAACTATGGACCGGTCCATGGAAATGAACTATGGACCGGTCTTGTGCGTCCCGATCAAACTGCGCAATGGCAACATCCACATATCCATTCGGTATATAAAACAAATATTGACTGCTTTATTCGGAATATGGTTAAGATTATAGGCCCGCGCGGTGATCTCCTTGGACCTATAATCTTAACCATGCCCCTCATAGCAGTCAATATTTGTATAATATTGACGCAGGCCTATATCATAGTAGTTTAAAAGGTCATTAGAGATAGGCCTATTATGAGAACCACCCAACCCGAGAACCGCGAAATCTAGTTTACTATGTTTAGGGAAACAGCGGCAGCGCGTATGAAAATATCTTATTCGCGTTTAAGGGAAGGGGTATGAACGTTTGGGTAGTATATATTGTGGGACATTAGAGCACATCAGACATATCGAATCGCATTCTGAATACGAAGAATGTCCTTCTGATATCAAATAATTTTGATTTTTTGAAATTCGCAATTTAATACACATTTTATGGCAAATCATTAAAAATTTATATTTTTGATATTTAACAGTACTCGAAGTAAACTTTATAAATCTGATGATTTATATTTAAAGTGTATGTAGGTGGGATGAAAAGTCGACGATCAATTGAAAATTTTGACCTTTCGTATTGAAGATATGGATTTTTCCAAAAACACCAACAAAAATAGGTCTTTTTGGGAAAAAAATCCATATCTTCAATATGAAAGGTCAAAATTTTCAATTGATCGCCGGCTTTTCCTCCCAGCTACATACACTTTAAGAATATATCATTTAATTTATAAAATTTACTTCGAGGACTGTTATTATCTCAAAAATGTGAAAAATATTAAATTTTATTAATTTGTCATAAAATTTGTATTATATCGTAAATTTCATAAAATGAAAATTATTTGATATCAGAAAGACATTCTTTGTATTCAGAATGCAATTAGATATGTCTGATGTACTCTAATGTCCCACAATAAATACTGTCGAAACGCTCATTCCAGTTCCCTTAAGCGCAGCGCATTTAGCGAATAATGGAAATTGATTACCCGAATTTCAAGCATGTTATTATCCTTTCCTACCGCATCTGTTAGTTTATAAATTGATGGGTATCTACATCTTCCTAGCTTGACAAGTTCCTAACCATGCTATGTCACTCGGCTGCTCAAGTCAAACTTACGGCGTAGATAAAACTATGATTTGAATATGTTGTCTCTGCCCACATCTTATACAATACCAAAACTACTCAAGATGTTTTATAAATGCTTGGTGCTAAATTTATACAACAATGATTGCTTAAATGTATCTGTCAATGCTTCAATGTTTGAAGAGATCAAAAACCAATTTTTCAGCTCAAAGAGGAAGATAAAAAAATGTATTTTTTATTATTTATATTGATACTCGCGATTAATACTAAATACAAAATAATATCATTAACATTATACTCACACCTCCACACCACAATGAGGTGTAAGCACCAAGGAAATAAATCGCTATAATTATTCCACAAAGCACAGATGTAGCACCCAAGCAGAGCTGAAGGATTCCAAGGATGAATCCAACGTTGTTTTGATATTTCCCATTGTTTCGATCTTCAACATCTCTCTGAACATGGACATGACCAACACCAACTGGTGGTGGACCCGTTGTGGTGGTTACAATAACTGCTTCTTGGTGATGTGACATTGTACAGTATTTAGTCACAAGGATGACTGTATACAAATGAAATGATCTGAAGATCCTGAGGATCAAGATCACGACTTCTTTCAGGAGTATAACTGATTTTAGACACTGATTTTAGCCCTAATGATAAATATGTCTTGTATAAATATTGCACGAAATACTGTGACGAGAGAAAAGAACACGAACCATGTTACTAAACTGGACTTTGATCATGGGTTGTAGTTTTTGCTACAGTCCATATACATTGATGATTGATGGACAGAAAACAAAAAGTCCGTTTTGGTAGTTTCTTGCCAAGATAATGCTGAGGGTTTGCTTAGGAGTCCAGACAACTGGATTTACAATAATGTAGGGATCCAGAGGGCTACCGTAGACCCCTAATAAATACTGGGTTTTAGACAATTTAAACACCATTTTGACATTATTATGGTACCATCTCAAAACAGGTAAAAAGTACGTGTACACAATAGGAGGGCAGTCTTCAATATGGGTAACACCCGGCAAATTCAAAAGACTTTACCCATTTCGTGCAGCGCCATCATATTGTGTCCGCCAATGCGACCGCCATATCGAGTAAAGGCTAATTGAATCAGCACATACGAGTAGAATGTAATGCCTTAAAATAGATAGATTTTAGGTCATCGCCCCTGACATCGCCCTTCTTCGGGTGACAATACTACCACTGCAGACAGGGGAGCCGGAGGGATTACCCACCTCCCATAAAATTTTCATGAATAAAATGGGGATGGTAAAGAGTAAAATGTCGTTAAAATAACTAAAAACGGGACGAAAAATTGAAAAAATGGGGATAAAAATTTGGCTCCCGCCCCAACTGAAACTGCAATAGTAGTGTCGTGATTTATATTATGGAAACCTTTTATACAGGCTGTATCAAAATGATTGCTCTCGATAAGGAAAATATTCAAAATATAAAATCGATTTCATTTGGAATGTAAATTGTATCGATTGAAATAGTATATACCCAGTGGGCACAGGTTAGGATTTCGACGTTGAATCAACGTTGATACAACGTCGAAGTTTTAAAGTGTTCAACGCGATTTCAACGTGATTTCAACGTCAGGTGTATCCACTGGGATATAAGTGCAACTTTATTAGTTAATTTTGTTGGCATTGTGATGTGCCCTGAGTAATTTAATTTGATGATTTATCTTTGTTTACAAAGTTACATGAGTGATGACATTTTGGGGGAATTCCCCTCTCAAATTGAGCAAAACAAGTTGAATCATATCTAATTTGGAATATGGGAATTCCCATGAGATTGTAAAGTAAAGATGACATCGTGTGGGATTCCCCTCAGGAAGTGATGATGTCACGGGATTCCCCTCAGGAAGTGATGTAATGAGAAAGGTTGATGTTATAATTAAGACTTTGGAATTCCCCAGATTGAGTATAATGTGAAGGTAGTAAATGGCCCATAATAGAATGGGGTTTTTCCAATGCTTGGTATATAAGAAAATGTAAACACATTATTATTCACAGTTGATAGTGTTGATCTGGGCAAGCTAGCTAGCTAATATGCTTACAGTCCAATTCCTTCAAAGAAAGGAAATTGCAAACCAGAAATATTTTATGTAGTCAAAGTACTACTATTTACCAGTGTTGTCGGAGAAGATCTAGAATACGTCAAAGAACGTACTTCTTCCAAGAAAGGAATATATATTCTTCTGTCGACTTGCTGAAGTCTGGTATTTTGATTCAACGCAACTGTCAATATAAGTGGGGACAACTGCATTGCACTCCTGCTTCCTGAAGATATTGTGTGAAAGGTGGAAATAGCACCAAGTTTGGAGAAAGCAGCGCAAGGAGAATAAGTTTGGAGAAAGCAGCGCAAGGAGATAACGGTTTGGAGAAAGCAACGCCATATTTGTGTGAGGATTTCATATGCAAGGATATTTATAAGTTACGCAAGTGTACACTGGATTTCGCTGGTTTTCGCAGGACAAGTGAATAAAGGATATATTACATCAGTCATCCAGAACATTGTAAGAACTTTATGATCACCAAGAAGAAGAATGCTGGCTAAGTACTAAATAGTTAAAGAGTGGTCATATTTGATTATTTGTTGTCATATATTGTACCAAAACTTGCTTTCAATTAAAGACTTAGATTTTGTTAGCTTAATCAAACAGTGTATTTGTGTTGTGCATTCGTGTGAGTTCGGGTAAAAGGTGATTTTGGCCTTGAGTCAAGTACGACTCGTAACAGCATTTGTGACTCCTCGCCACAATTGAGCCCGGATGTCGCCAATCATCATTTTTGAGATATTCAACCAAAATATTCTGCTTGAAATTAGCTTTAAAATGATGTATATCATGTCTATAGTACTTGATATTTAAGTAGTGAAAAATCAATAAAACAGTCAATAAATCCTTTCTTTCCTATTGTTTATTGTTAAGTTCGATGGAGCATATCTCAATAGTGGCACTGGCGACATCCGGGCTCAGTTGTGGCGAGTAGTCACATTTATCATTGCATTTTGAAGCTATTGTCCTTTCAATAAAGGAAGGAGTACTCAAGGGGGGGGCGTTGAAACCACCCTTCAATAGTGCACCTCAGGTACCTATCATAATTATCTATATCTGAAATATCGGATTATTGATTATCGAAGTGCGATGAAACGCGTAGCTAGACAGACAAACAAACACACATAGACACAGACCGATCATTATTTTAGTATGGACCTAACAGATTTAAAACAAACTCAGAGCATATTCCAGTTTCCAAAGGATGCCTCGTATCCAGCCTAAATTGAAATTTACATTTCGATTGAGTGGAATGTTGTAGTAAGCCAAGAACGTTCACGATTATCACAACGGTAAAACGTGCAACTATACCCCCGACTATCATGACTATACCCTGACCAGGTAGCTCCTTACTTACCTGAAGCCTTATCACACATAAACCAATAAATTCACAACGCCGAATTTGAATTTAGTTACAAGTATTTTATAAATATTCACAAAGTCACAATATTGAAAATGACATAATACACTAATACATAATTAATTTGCTCTGTATGTAGCACAAGTTGACAAATTGACGTCGAATCGACGTTGATACCACGTTAAAGGTCCATGCAGTGATTAGCGCATCCGGAGGATCGTCAAAATCAACTTCACATTAAACATGTTAAACTGTGGTTAAAATAGTGTCCATCAACCCACGCCAGACCTGTATCCAACTACATGTCAATCGACATCACGTCGACTCGGACATGTGGACGCACATCGACGTCGATACAACGTCGATTGGGTGTCGATTTGATGTTGACGCCTTCATACAAATCCTAACTTCATTTCAACCGTCGATTCAACATCAGTTAGGTATCGATTTGATGTTGACGCCTTCATACAAATCCTAACTTCATTTCAACAGTCGATTCAACGTCAATTGGTTATCGATTTGATGTTGACGCCAACTTCCAAATCCTAACGTCATTTCAACCGTCAATTCAACGTCGGTTGGGTATCGATTTGATGTTGACGCCTTCATACAAATCCTAACTTCATTTCAACCGTCGATTCAACTTCGATTGGGTGTCGATTTGATGTTGACGCCAACTTACAAGTCCAACCTTCATTTCATCCGTCGATTCAATGTCGATTGGGTATTGATTTGATGTTGATACAATTTATAAATCCTAACTTCATTTCAACCGTCGATTCAACGTCAATTGGGTGTCGATTTGATGTTGACGCCAACTTACAAGTCCAACCTTCATTTCATCCGTCGATTCAATGTCGATTAGGTATCGATTTGATGTTGACGCCAATTTACAAATCCTAACTTCATTTCAACCGTCGATTCAACGTCGTTTGGGTATCGATTTGATGTTGACGCCAACTTGCGAATCCTAACTTCATTTCAACCGTCGATTCAACGTCAGTTGGGTGTCGATTTGATGTTGACGCCAACATACAAATCCTAAATTCATTTCAACCGTCGATTCAACGTCAGTTAGGTATCGATTTGATGTTGACGCCAACTTACAAATCCTAACTTCATTTCAACCGTCGATTCAACGTCGTTTGGGTATCGATTTGATGTTGACGCCAACTTGCAAATCCTAACTTCATTTCAACCGTCGATTCAACGTCAGTTGGGTGTCGATTTGATGTTGACGCCAACATACAAATCCTAAATTCATTTCAACCGTCGATTCAACGTCAGTTAGGTATCGATTTGATGTTGACGCCAACTTACAAATCCTAACTTCATTTCAACCGTCGATTCAACGTCGTTTGGGTATCGATTTGATGTTGACGCCAACTTGCAAATCCTAACTTCATTTCAACCGTCGATTCAACGTCAGTTGGGTGTCGATTTGATGTTGACGCCAACATACAAATCCTAAATTCATTTCAACCGTCGATTCAACGTCAGTTAGGTATCGATTTGATGTTGACGCCAACTTACAAATCCTAACTTCATTTCAACCGTCGATACAACGTCGATTGGGTGTCGATTTGATGTTGACGCCAACTTACAAATCCTAACTTCATTTCAACCGTCGATTCAACGTCGATTGGGTATCGATTTGATGTTGACGCCAACTTACAAATCCTAACTTCATTTCAACCGTCGATTCAACGTCGGTTGGGTGTCGATTTGATGTTGACGCCAATCCTAACTTCATTTCAACCGTCGATTCAACGTCGATTGGGTATCGATTTGCTGTTGACGTCAACTTACAAATCCAAACTTCATTTCAACCGTCGATTCAACGTTGATAATTCAACCTGTACCCACCGAGTTGTGTTAGTTGTTTATCTAAGACGAGTTTATTCTACTCTGGAAGGAGCCTATGAGTTAATAATAATATAATATATACTAGTTATTATATAAGTTATATAAGTTATAATAAATTATGTCTTATAATACAATATGATATTAAATTACTATAACTAGCTGTGAACAATGGGGACCTAATAACAATCATGCGTCCCTGACTATAAATAACTACAACAATTTTGTTTACAATTATTTGTACGATTTTCTTAGGTTTCTTCAAGTACTTGACTAGACTTCTCCGTAGTCCACTTGCCCATTTTGCATACTCTGGCTATTACATTTAAGAATAAAACTCTGATTTATATTGATTTGTGTGCAACTGATAGATTTTCACATCTGTATCTGATCTTTTCAGTCACCGCACTCCCTCTGTTTGTTAGCTTCCTTCGCTATCAATAAACTGGTAGATTCCAAAATCAGAATTGTTCAGTATTAAAGTGAGCCATTATAATTATGCAAGATAATGTTGCATTCAATTACTTTTATTGTCACTAATCATCTGATATTTTTAACTCTTTATGACCATTTACTATTGAATACTTTAATTTTAATAAACATCAGTATAATTTTGAGTTCAACGAAATGGGTTCATCATGACTAATAATAACATATTTTTAATAAAATTCGACTATGGCATAGTCTAGTACTTGACTTACTTGACTTAAAGCCATATTATAACATTTGCTGAGGAGGACGCCCTCACTGAATTTTTTTATTTATTTTTTTACACAATTAAATTGTACTTTATTAAACCAATATACCCTGCAAAAATCAAGACTCTAGCTGCTGTAGTTTTGTCAAAATCCGAGATTTTGAATAAAACGCCGGAACCGGCGTTTTATTATTACGATGGAATTATTGATCGAACGCATACACGATGTTCATAACACACAGTACGTACACGGCGTGCGGGACGGTGATCTACACAACTAAGGGTCGTACCATAACGTGACCGAAGGAGTGGTACGTATTGGCGACATATGCGCTGGTAAATTCCAATTTTCTTTGCTTTGCCGTAGTTGTTCGGCTCAAAAATAAAAGGAGATATATCTGACAGTAAAAACTAACATTTTATGGCAAAGAAATGCTAATCTATTTTGTATGAAAATGTTATAATATGGCTTTAACTGCACAGGCAGGACGTTGTGTCCCTTTGCCCTCTGCCGAGTAAGCCGCCTCCATTCAGTTCTGTATGTTGCTTGTGTTTTTGCTTCATGTAGGGTCATTCCCAAATTACTCCTTCCATCTGGTTGGTGGACGACCTGGTGGTCTTTACTTGCTGAGTCATTAATGTAGGCTTGGTAGGGAAGCCAATGTTGAGGCATCCTGAAGATATGCCCAGCCCATTTCAAACGTCTCCGGCAGATAACATCGTTGATGGAGCTAGTGATGTTGAGAGTGAAGGAATTGTTGCGGATTTTGTCAAGTAGGTAAACTCCAAGCATTGCCCTAAGGCATCGCATTTCAAAAACATCCAGTCTGTGTCGATCGGATTCACGTAACGCCCAGGATTCTGACCCATAGGTGGCAATAGGGAGGGTGAGGGACTGGTAGATCCTTACTTTCAGCGATCTGGTGATGTCATGGTTAGACCAGATGGTGTTTTTTAATCTACCAAATGCCCAGGCTGCCAACTTTGTGCGACGTTTAATATCCTCTTCTACTGAGGGCACACTACATGTACTACCCAGAAAGACGAAGTTATTTATTTTGTCAATGGGCATTTGTTTCAGCATGATTTCCCTTGGATTGTCAGACATGATCTTGCATTTTGTTGGGTTAATTTTCATTCCCCAGCTGCTGCATGCTTTTTCCAATTCATTAGTGGAGATTTGCAGGTTCACAAAGTCCATATCCGATGAGTGTGGTGTCATCTGTATATCGGATGTTGAGCCAATTCCAATTGACCTTATCGGTAAATCCCATAAGCCTTTCCGAGTAGACCTGAGCAATGAGGTAGAAAGGATAGAGTGCCCTGCTCGCCGAATCTGTGAAGCAGGTTTGGGTCCCGGTTTGGGTGCTGTATAAATACACAAAGTTGAACAAATCATGTATTAAAACGCATTAAATTTCCCAGTATACCATTGCTTTTATCCAAAAATTGCTGAATTATAAAGGCAAGCACGCCTGAATCTGGTATATCACCAGTGTTGCCACGCTAAACAACTCTACCACTTTACGAAATTTCGCCTTCAGTGGTCATGGTGGTAGAGTTGTTTAGCGTCCGCATGGCAACGGGCGAATGAACTAGATTTAGGAGCGTGCCTGCCTTTATTATTCAGCAATTTTTGATAAAAAATGGTACACAGTAAAGTTGAATATGCTAAAACAAGTAATTTATTTAATTTTATTAATCCATACATGCTAGAGTAAATTCAGTTCCCATTTTAGTTGCATTTGATGCTGATTTTGTTAGGTCCCTTCATTTCATAATTTGGCGTATTCAGTGTGTGATTGTCAATGAAACGGCAACGTACCAGTTCGAGCTCAGCGATCTATGTTTTTCTACGTCATTGGACCTGAGATGTCATCATTTGACGTCACGCCGATTCGCACATCGTTACTGCGCACTTCCCGGCTATGAAATGCGCAGTAGCGATGTTAACGATGTCCGCATCGGCGTGACGTCAAATAACGACGTCGCAGGTCTACTCGCAAAGGCTTCTGAGATTTACCGAAAAGGTCAATTGATTTTAGTTTCTTGGTGCATTGCACTTTAACCAATGAAATGAAAAGAAGAATGTGACTTCTTGGCAGCACCAAAGGGTTTTCATACTTTTCCAACCCATCTATTGAACATGATCTAAGACTTCAAACAGAGAAACAAAATCCAGAAGCCAAAAAATTTTTTAATACAGAACTAAACATTTTAAAAGACTCAATCTGAGAAAATGTTCCACTCATACTGCTGGAATAGAGTAAACCCACGCAATCTTATATCGAAGTAAGTTCCTCTCTATCCCGCATAATCTCCAAAATAATTACAATGCTATCTGCGTTTTTCCCAAGCAAATCATAAATAACTATAAATAACTACAACAAATTTGTTTACAATCATTTTTACGATGTTCGTAGATCATCAAGTATTGTATTATATTAATTGTGATACCATTTTTCTGAAAACGTTTATGCATACTATATACAATGTAATATTTATAATATATAATAGTATTATATTATATAAGTTATAATAAATATGTATTATATACTTGATAAGGTGATATTAATTCACTAAAACTATCTAAAACAAAGTGAACCTGATAATAATCATGCTTGACTATAAATAACTACAACAAATTTTTTATTTTTACGATTTTCGTAGATTTCAAGTATTATATCATATTAACTATATAGCATTGCAATTATCTGAAAGCATTTATGCATACTGTATAATAATCATGACAATAGTTATTATATTATGTAAGTTATACCGTAAACACTCGATAGTTAGCATAAGCCTATGTGCTTACTATTGAGCGCTTTTGAAAACGTGAAATTGTACCAAAGTCCCGCGCTTTACCAACTGAGCTAATGGGGTTGAAACACAAATTTGCAGGTTCACTTGTTCGTATATAACTATGTGTATCGATGATTTGCTCGAAACCCTTTACACTTTTGTGGATGGGGCTCTTCATGCATTTTTCAAAAGCGCTCATAAGCACATAATGCTAACTATCGAGTTCTTCCATAACATTGTCTTACGGTTTTATACTTTACAGGACCTTTATTACAATAGTCCGTTACATATACTAGATTATACAATTAATGTTATTTGGACAGATCACAGATTCAAAAACATAATAATTCTTAAGGAAAATAAGCCACAATCTCAACATGATGAAAGAGACCTATTGTGAAATATATAGAATAGAATCAATATTCATCAGCAATGTGGACGTGAAGAGGCAATAATTTACATATAATTTCAATAAATATCTTCATTTCGTCAAACTCCAACTATTCCAATAATGCTAAGTCATAAAGCTATGGCCAAATAACCATGAAATGACCACAATGGACCAGACGACTGGTCTTGATGGTATATATAAGCTGTGGTCAGATGCCTACACAATGATTGACCAGTTGACCAGTCCTGGTGGTAAGATATCCCATCACCAACACTACGTAAGGCCGAATAGTGTGTCATAGAGCATGTAGAGCATGATAAACTACTGAATTAAGGTCAGTTAGCAAAATGTCTAAAGTTAGCATAAATTGGCAAATATGTATAACATTGTACACATTTTTAAAAGGTTGCCCTAAGATTGCTAAAATCATACAAATTTGCCCTCAAGCTTGAGGGAAATTGCGCAAAGTAGCGACAATATTAACAAGGTAGCGTCAGGTTGGTTGCCATGACAAGGAAGTCGAAACAGATTTCGAACATTTTACGTGTCCACTTATGGCAGGTTTCTGCAATTTTACGTGTCCACTTATTGCAGATTTCTGCAATTTTACGTGTCCACTTAGGGCAGGTTTCTGCAATTTTACGTGTCCAATTATGGCATGTTTCTGCAATTTTCAGCAATATTGCAAATTTCAACCAATTTCGGACATTTTTGCTAAGTGACACGTGGTCTTATATAATATCTGTCATGTCATACTGCTATTTATATGTTTACCATGGCTTCTTTAGCCAATACACATTCTCCTTCAGGATGGCGAAGATAATCACGTTTTAGTAGCAGTTTGTATCTCTATGACTGTATTCTTCTTTAGATCCATTAGCCAACACACCCTCCCCTTCAGGATGGCAAAGATATTTTCGTTTTAGTTGACTACTAGCTTCAGTTTGTAACTCAATGTCGTCTTCTTTAGATCCATTAGCCAACACACCCTCTCCTTCAGGATGGCAAAGATATTCTCGTTTTAGTTGACCACTAACTACAGTTTGTAACTCAATGTCGTCTTCTTTAGATCCATTAGCCAACACACCCTCTCCTTCACGATGGCGAAGATATTCTCGTTTTAGTTGACCACTAACTACAGTTTGTAACTCAATGTCGTCTTCTTTAGATCCATTAGCCAACACACCCTCTCCTTCACGATGGCGAAGATATTCTCGTTTTAGTTGACTACTAGCTTCAGTTTGTAACTCAATGTCGTCTTCATTAGATTCATTAGCCAACACACCCTCTCCTTCACGATGGCGAAGATATTCTCGTTTTAGTTGACTACTAGCTTCAGTTTGTAACTCAATGTCGTCTTCTTTAGATCCATTAGCCAACACACCCTCTCCTTCACGATGGCGAAGATATTCTCGTTTTAGTTGACTACTAGCTTCAGTTTGTAACTCAATGTCGTCTTCTTTAGATTCATTAGCCAACACACCCTCTCCTTCACGATGGCGAAGATATTCTCGTTTTAGTTGACTACTAGCTTCAGTTTGTAACTCAATGTCGTCTTCTTTAGATTCATTAGCCAACACACCCTCTCCTTCACGATGGCGAAGATATTCTCGTTTTAGTTGACTACTAGCTTCAGTTTGTAACTCAATGTCGTCTTCTTTAGATCCATTAGCCAACACACCCTCTCCTTCAGGATGGCGAAGATATTCTCGTTTTAGTTGACCACTAACTACAGTTTGTAACTCAATGTCGTCTTCTTTAGATCCATTAGCCAACACACCCTCTCCTTCACGATGGCGAAGATATTCTCGTTTTAGTTGACCACTAACTACAGTTTGTAACTCAATGTCGTCTTCTTTAGATCCATTAGCCAACACACCCTCTCCTTCACGATGGCGAAGATATTCTCGTTTTAGTTGACTACTAGCTTCAGTTTGTAACTCAATGTCGTCTTCATTAGATTCATTAGCCAACACACCCTCTCCTTCACGATGGCGAAGATATTCTCGTTTTAGTTGACTACTAGCTTCAGTTTGTAACTCAATGTCGTCTTCTTTAGATCCATTAGCCAACACACCCTCTCCTTCACGATGGCGAAGATATTCTCGTTTTAGTTGACTACTAGCTTCAGTTTGTAACTCAATGTCGTCTTCTTTAGATTCATTAGCCAACACACCCTCTCCTTCACGATGGCGAAGATATTCTCGTTTTAGTTGACTACTAGCTTCAGTTTGTAACTCAATGTCGTCTTCTTTAGATTCATTAGCCAACACACCCTCTCCTTCACGATGGCGAAGATATTCTCGTTTTAGTTGACTACTAGCTTCAGTTTGTAACTCAATGTCGTCTTCTTTAGATCCATTAGCCAACACACCCTCTCCTTCACGATGGCGAAGATATTCTCGTTTTAGTTGACTACTAGCTTCAGTTTGTAACTCAATGTCGTCTTCTTTAGATCCATTAGCCAACACACCCTCTCCTTCACGATGGCGAAGATATTCTCGTTTTAGTTGACTACTAGCTTCAGTTTGTAACTCAATGTCGTCTTCTTTAGATTCATTAGCCAACACACCCTCTCCTTCACGATGGCGAAGATATTCTCGTTTTAGTTGACTACTAGCTTCAGTTTGTAACTCAATGTCGTCTTCTTTAGATTCATTAGCCAACACACCCTCTCCTTCACGATGGCGAAGATATTCTCGTTTTAGTTGACTACTAGCTTCAGTTTGTAACTCAATGTCGTCTTCTTTAGATCCATTAGCCAACACACCCTCTCCTTCAGGATGGCGAAGATATTCTCGTTTTAGTTGACCACTAGCTACAGTTTGTAGCTCTGTGTCTTGAAGACTATACAGCAGCTTCTGCTTTATGGACACAGGTTGTGTATTTTGCACATTTTCAGCTGCGGGTGTTTGTCTTAGAAGCTTCTGATTCCAAGGTCGAGGTAGCTCTCCCTTGTTTTCAACTTCGGGAGTTTCACGCTGTTTGCGCTGTTTACGATACTTGCTGATAAGTGTCGCAATGGTGTACAAATACGGGTTGATAGCAGAATTTATGGGCAAAACAACTGACACACACCATGCAAATACCGAAGAGGGTAAAGTCATCACCCCACATTGCACCAATATCCCAAGCAGAATAATCGGACCCCAACAAAAGAAATCTGTAAGAATTATGGCAGATACTTTAGCGGTCATTTTGATCTGAGCTTTCATATCTAGATCACGTCCTACTCGTTTTGATGACTTTTTGACAGATCGTACAATCTCTACATAACACACCAGTATAACAATGATGCAGATGCCATTAAGACCGAGAAATATTGCCAACGCATAATACATACCAGGAATATAACCAAGAGATACAGATTTATGAAAGATATTTAATCTGGTATGAGAACCTATCCCCAACGGAATTCTTTTAAACGATACCTTCGGGGGTTCGAATCTTTCAAACTGTGCCAGAGGAAGTCCGATGCACACGTGAGAGTTTTCATAAAACTTAAAGCTTTTTCCTGCGAATATGGAGGGAATCACTCCTAATGCGATAGAAATCAGCCAAAGAAACGTAACTGTTACAGTTGATGACCTTTGTCTTAATTTTCGACTAGAGTAAGGAAATCGAATGTTCATGAATCTATCAATGCTGATCAATGTCACAAAGAAAACAGAAGCTTCACTGGATACTATAGCCATTGTGCCAGCAATTCTGCACATGACACCAGTTCTCCAGGACTCGGCAAGCATAGGAAAATAATCACCAAAGTAGATATCAGCGGATGCAATGATAAGCATATATGTTCCCATTATTAAATCAGATAGCGCCAGATTGCTTAGCAGAAATATTTGAACTCTACCTTTTTCTTCTTTTGTTTTTTTCCTGCATAGAACAAACACATTCCCACCTATAGCAGTCAAACCAATGAGCCACATCACACCCAACAACACCCTACTAGACAATAATCTATCGCACGTCAAATATGGAGATCTCGCCTCTTCAGCTTTACAATTATCACTTGGTAGATAACATTCACATATTTCTGATTGGCTTACCACAATTACAGTCTGCGTTGGAAAACCGATAAATGTATTGTTATCTATCATAGTCAAGCTGTTTGCTCGTAAGTCAATGTGGGTAAGTTGGTTTAAATTGGTAATATTTGGAATGGTTGTTAACCTGTTATGATCCAATATCAGATAAGTAAGGTTCACTGTGTCTTGAAATATACGGGAATCCAAGTTACGTAGCTTATTGAAAGTCAGAGAAAAAAATTGTATATTTCTCAATCCCTCAAATGTTCTGTAATGTAAATCAGTCAAAGAGGTGTTTGCTAAACCAAGCGTTTCCAAATTAACAAGCTTCCAAAATGATCTATATCCTAGCTTCATCAGTTTGGGAAGTTGTAACATTAACACCTTTAAGTTAAGTATAAAAAGAAAAAATGTATCATCTAATGATGCTATTTCAGTAATTATGATGAGTAGACTTTGTAAGTTATCAAGTCCGTAGAACAACTCTTTTGGTACATTTGACATGTAGAGATCCAAAGTCAGTACAGTCAGTTTACTTGTGTAATTGAACAAATCGCCATCTAATGAAATAATTTTATTTCCATCGAGGGTCAACTCTTCAAGGCTAAGCAACTCTTTGAATAAACCTTTTGGTAAACTTGTCAATATGTTTTTAGACAGAGAGAGTATGATCAGCTTACTTGTCTCATTGAACAAATCTTCATCTAATGACATAATTTGATTTCCATCTAAATGCAACGCTGCTAAGTTTATTAACCCTTTGAGCAACCCTTTTGGTAAAACTGTCAACCTGTTTCCAATCAGGGAGAGTATAATCAGCTTACTTGTCTCATTGAACAAATCTCCATCTAATGCCATTATTTGATTTTCTTCGACAGCAAACTCTTCCAGGTTAAACAGCTCTTTGAACAACCCTTTTGGTAACACTCTCAACTTGTTTTCAGACAATGTTAACACTTCAAGGTTAAACAACCTTTTGAACAACCCTTTTGGTAAACTTGTCAACTTGTTTTCAGACAGCCAGAGTATAATCAGCTGACTTGTCTCATTGAACACATCTCCATCTAATGAAATAATTTGATTTCTAGTCAAGGACAATTGTTGAAGGTTCATCAAACCTTTGAACAACCCTTTTGGTAAACTTGTCAACTTGTTTTCAGACAGCTCGAGTACAATCAGCTTACTTGTCTCATTGAACAAATCTCCATCTAACAAAGTAATTTTATTTCCAGCAAAGGTCAACTGTAAAAGGTTATGCAAACCTTTGCATAACCTTTTTGGTAAAATTGTCAACTTGTTTTCAGCCAAGGTGAGTACAACCAGCCTACTTGTCTCATTGAACGAATCTCCATCTAATGAAATAATTTGATTTTCAAGGAGATACAAATGTTGAAGGTTAATCAACCCTTTAAACAATCCTTTTGGTAAAAGAGTCAAGTTGTTTGCACCTAGTGAGAGCAAAAACAGCTTCTTAGTTTCATTGAACAAATCCCCATCCAATGAGGTTATTTGATTTCCATGGAGGTACAACCAATCAAGGTTCCTCAACTCCTTCAGATTGATAAAAGCATTACTAGTCACTTCCACTATATTATGTTTTGACAGGTCTAATTTCTTGACATTATTTGAATAAATAATCAGAGCGGTGTGGCTTGCCTGGGAGTTGTGACACGTAAAGTCTACGTATCTATTCCCAAGAGAAGCATTACAGTTAGTTGCAAACTCAAGCGAACAAAGATCAGAAGAGGAACAGGAAATAGTATGATTGAATTCTTTTGTGTGGCATTTGTTTGCATCATTTACACCCGAAAGAGCCGGATATTGTTCACCATCTCTTTCTGAGCACAAAGATAGAGGCTGGTTTATTGGTATATTATTAATGAGGACATTGCCAGTACCTTGCAGATGTAGTTGAAGATTTGCGTGTTCAAACACAATGGAACAGGAGTCTTTTGCTGCAATAACAACATATCTATTCTGACACTTCAAAAGATCTCCTTGCTTATCTACGTACATAAAAGTATCAGTGGGCATTCCGTGAGGTATACGTATCAAAGCACCTGCTCCTTCTGATGCTGTTAATTGCAAGTTGCAAGAGTTGAATGGATCTCCAATGAATGTGAACGTGATTTCATCGATTATTTTATCGTTGGTAAGAGAGCAAACAAAGCTGTTTCTGTCAACAGGAACTACTCGCAACATCGCAATAACATGAAACACCAGATTTAAGAAAATAAGGTAAAACATGATGGGAGTAGTTTTGATTTGGAATATGCCACAATTTGACATTTTTAAAGTATCTTGAAATTATGTATCTATAATACTGTAGCTATAACATTAGTAATCTAGTTTACGAATACCCACCGTGAAACAGTGCACGCAAATCGGCTATATAAAATTACATACCAATTTCTCTCAACTAGTGACTATTTGAAATACATATGTATTTATCTATAAGTATTACTTTCGTGTTTTATTTGTTTGTAGAACATATAGAATAAGTCCAAAGTCTTATATTTTTTATTCACTCAGACTAAACACAATTCTATTTGCATCAGTAAACAAAATCTTTTTGGTATTGGTATAAACAATGTAGATGAATTGAAGCTATTTCTGATATCCATATAGATTAGATATTGTCAGATGTAGATTTTCAAAGTTCAGGCTGTAACTAACTAACTAGTTTATTGACCTCTCCGGTAGTCTTTGGCATAGCCTGGGGAACTACCCGCGAGGCACCAAAATTGTCTTTGACAACGACTACCTCCCCTGCTTCAAGTTGGGTTTACTTCCGATAGAAAAGAAACCCGGAATGAAGCTTGGTGTTTGACAATGCAGTAGTTTCTCAGTAACTAAAGATCCGTGTATCTGATCCAATTATGCATTTACTTGTAGTTTCTCATTCACATGGATGACTGATATGTTCACTCTTCAGATCTTTCTTTGCTCCTCCTCTAAGCGAACGTTTAGATTTGAACGATTAAATCTCGGGGTTAAATATAAGTGTTACACTTGCTTTTATAATTCAGCTTCCAGTGACGGGTAAAGTAAGCTTCGCCAAGTTACCAGATCTTCAGTCTATTTAAGGATCCCGTTGTAATCGTGTTCACGTATCTGTTTTAACGACACAAAGATATAAACAAATTATTACACTATGAATAACACTATTAGTTATCCCCTGTTTGTTCATGCAATATGAAAAATATCACTGATTTGAGGTCGTATCACAGAAACATGATTTGCTCTAAGGCCGATTAGAGAAACCTTTAAGACAGTTTTGACAAGGAATTGGTCTGAAGTACCCATAGACTATCCATGTTGTACTCGATCTCAGTTGGTGTGAATAGGTTTGTTGCATCGGTCATGATGAGGTCAAGACGATTTCCCAGTTGGTGGGTTGGTCCATTGACAATTTGAGTCAGTCTATGAGAATTACACAGGTTCAGTGCAAACCTGCCTTCTTCATCAATTGAAGATCTACTGCCAAGCCATTCCTGATGTCGTCGTCGTCGTGGTCCTATGGGTCATGACTGACCCTTTGTGACCCTGTTGATGATGGTATTCCAGCAGCTTTTGTCTTGAGCCAGACGGTGGGCTGCGACGAGAGTAAGGCCTGTTAATTGTTTAATTCCATCAGTCCATCTAAGCTTCTGTCTACCTCTTCTACGACTGCCTTCTACGTGACCTTGCATAATTATCTTCTCAATGCTGTCACCATCTCTTCTAGAAATGTGGCCAAAATACGCCAGTTTAAAACGATCTATTTTTTGGCACATGGAAGCATGGTCTCCAATTTGGTTTCTTACAAATTCGTTGGTCTTATGTTCTTTCCACGATATTCTCAGCATCTTCCGCCAGCACCACATTTCAAACGCCATGATCTTTTTCTTATCTGTCATTCCAACCGCCCACGGTTCACAGCCATACAAGGCAATCGGGAAAACCAGAGCATCTTGGTAGATTCCTGATGATGACAGTTAAAATTACCAGCTAGCGTGCAGATGTTGGCCTTCGTTCTGGATAGCAGGCGGTCCAGGTTTCTATCGTACCACGCAAGTGCTCCTTTTATTTTATTTTGAGGGCAGTACACCAAGGAAAGTATCACAGTTCCGCTTTCGGATTGTATGGAGAACACCATCAGCTCGTGTAAATTTGGTTCTAAGTTGGTTTCTCTCATTTTTGTAATAGATAAGACAACCTTCCCAACCACTGTCATCACTCCTGTCTCTACTTATGTGAGAATAACCATTGATGTTGACACATGAGCTATTATCTGGCACATCTGGCTTTGAAGAGGGTGGAGTGAGGTGGATCCTTGCCTGTAGCTGTCCAATGTTTGATCTTAGACCTCTGATGTTTAACAGTAAATTCACATTCTTTAATCGTTGTCGTTGGACGTTTCCAAAATTCGTCGTCGTTGAATCCGTTCCGTTTCTAGGCTTATTATTATAACTTTTAGCGACAAACTATGCAGAAATAGGGACGTCAGCCCTTAAAGGCAGTTGTAAAGAAGCACCTTACGGGAAAACCAGCACAAGATATACAGCACGATTATGCAGTCCGCAAACAAGGTTGCCTGTGCGGGGAAAGTTCATTCTGTGCTTCTTCGACATTGCTCTGCAACAAAGTCTCCCTTCTTTTGCCTACTCGATACTCATTACGCACTGGCGAGGTTAATCAGTTCAGTTCTCTCCATATGGAGAGATTTTATTTTTCAGTATATATAGGCCTTCGGCCTTACAATACAATAAAGTACAGTACAATATATTTACCCATCACCAGGGGGCAAAAGAGTTTGCCTGATTTTATGAGCATTAAAAATAAATTTTGATAATGAAATTATAGTTTGTTGATTTCTAGACTGAAATAGAGTAATAAAATAATTGAAATTTGGAATACACTCTGGCAATAAGCGATTTCTTTCATTAGCATAAGCAGGACATTTTAATACAAAATGATACAAATCTTCAATTTCACCAGTGTGGCAGATTTTACAAATACGTAAATTTCGAGGAACCTTAAACCATATTCCACGAACATATTCTAACTCAACTTAATGGTAGAGGCTGGATGAGCTCCGAGTTGGAAAAGAGGAATACCTGAAGTCAGCTCTTGCTGTTATACTTGCTGTTATACTGACAGGAGGTCTCAGCGCCCCCTGGGTTGTTATTGTATGGACCATATAATCCCCCTATCAATAGTGTCATACAGGCTGTTATGATAAACAAGCTCGTTACATCTGAAATTTCGGACGTACCGATGGTGAAAAACCTTATTGATACTATTTAATTGGTACTGCATTTGGTTGTGATAAATGGCGACATTATTTCTTTGATTGGTTTGTAGCCCAATACAAAAAAGGAGAAAGCAGTCACTCGGCGTGATTTTTTAGGGGGCACACATTTGAAAAAAACGTCATACACACGTTTTTGATCTCGTGAACATGGTGCTTATAAAGGATGTAAACAAAGGATATTCAAATGGATTCTAAATGTACAAACGTAAAGCACTATCTAACGTACCAACATTTCTCTCACTGGGATATTTTAATTGCTGAGAAAACTTGAAACTTGATAGAGAACCAGCTAATACATCTTTTATACGTTTCTTGTACGTTTCTTGTAGTATCATTAACCGCTCGGCCATCTCATCCTCATTAAGATATTAGATTTATCCGTTAAGGTTAACGACTGGAGTCAAGATAATTATTCTTAGCTATTTATGGATTATTTTTTAAAGGTGTGTTAAATCGTCTATGCAATTTCATCACGCTGTGGAATCAATATTTTGGCCATTCACTTCTGCATTATGCGTTTCTTCCAAAATCACGGTGAAGAATATTTTCAAAAAATATCACGCTGAGCGCAAATGGAAAATCATCAAAATTTAACTTTTTTTTATTTTTGTATAAAGCTTAAATACTAGTACTTACTAAAGAGGCAGCTTGGGTTGAACCTAAGAAGGGGGTAGGTGAAAGCTGACCAGACTCCGTAAGGTTATTCATCTGCCATACAAAAACGCTTGTATTTACAGATTTTACACCCAAATGACTTACGCTAATTGTATATCTTTGCTCCTATTTTTAGCGATAAACATTTTCACCCACCACCTTACCCGGGTGGGACGGGGGGACAAATGTAAGTCACATTTGGGCAGGTCTCAATACCAGCAGCCGCACTGTGAGAAAGCCAATAGTAACTAAACAGCCAACTGTGACAAAGACTGCTGTCGAGGAACCTACAAATAAAAGGAGCTCCAGTCCCAGCAAACACAAAACGTTTTGGACATCATTCGCAAAAGGTTTGAATAGGTTATCAGAAAACTATTTTACTTGTAATCCCCCACAGACACCCCCTGCGTCGCGCAAGCGCGACGAGAGGTCTGCTTTGCGGTCATATTTAAGACAACTTGTGTCCCCCACGATCAATTTCGGATTGACGCCCTTGGGTTCAGCCATCACCTAAAGCGGCAGTGTACATCTTAATTTTAATACATTGATAGAGAATGCGTCAATGAAGCCAATAATCACATTTATATTTCTTTGCGGTTCTTGAGTTAAGGCCAATGATAATTGAATATATGAATACAAAACCCACCCAAGTCCATACTTTGGCCAAACTGAGTTAAGCATGGGAAATTGTTTCTATACATAGGCCTGTCATATGTATGAAAGAACGGCTCAAATTCATCCTCTGTGTCTATTGAGCATGTGAAAGTCCAGGATTTGAGTCTTGTAACACATTGATTGAAATCCAGTATGTATAAAAGTCCACTTGTGACACATTCATTGCTGGAGAGTGACTTTTGAAAAAAAAAACGGGTTTAATCAAGGAAAGTGTGTGGTTTATACTACATGGCAGTATGCTTACCAACATTATACATACCTGTGTGCTTTATTTTGTATCATCTTACTAGTTTTAATTTCATTCCAACATTGTTGTCTTTGTATTTGATTCAAAAAACCACCCAAGTCCAGCATTTAAAATGAACCTCCACGATATCCCTGAAATGCTAATCGTCATACCTAGTACAGTTTAATCCACTCATTTGCACGTAAAACTTACCATACTGACCAGGTATATCTAGCTGAAGGAATTAAAATGATACACATGTTTTTTCCTCAAAATCACTTCCCATGGACTTGGGTGGGTTTTGAATTCATGTATTCAATTATATTGTGATATGAATGTTTGGGCTTTTTTGCTCTCCCGAGAAATAATCAATGCACATATGGCGGAAATGACACCTCTATGACACCGCTATAGACGAATCCAATTTCACGCATTCCTGCTCCTCAATGACACCTAAAATGTGGGATGATGCGGCCTTGAAGGGTATTATAAACTGTATTCTATCACCCGTGTAACACGTACACAAAAGAATGATGACAGTTTACAACACAAAAGAACCTAACATCGAATTTTAAGCGGGTTTAATCCACCCAATTGGGTACTCACAACACCTGTTTGGTGCATGCGGGTACCCAAATATGGCCGACCAAATCCTGACCATGACTTGGCTCGTTGGATTCGTCTATATCAAGCCTTTGGTTATCCTTTATAGAACCCATATCATTCCTCTTGTGTGTCACCTTCATTTGTTTCAATATTTGAGTGCAAACACCTCTTGGTCATGCTCCCCTACGACCCGCCTAAAACATTCATCATACTCGTGTGAAAACTTACCAACTCGGTGCAGGTGCATTCAGATTTTATTCACAATTCTTTTCAGTTCATATGATTATGTCCGTGCCACAGGTCTGAAATGAAGTCCGTTTCGACGTTACTTTTTGCCTCTTAATAGCATTGACTATTTCTGTTTGGAATAGGCTTCCTACATCTGTGGTGATAGCTCCTTCGCTTCACACTTTCCAGAGTTTGGCACTACCAATCCTGAGGGATCTGAAGCCAACCTCAACACATCACAAATTCTAAGGAGCAGTGGTTTTTTACTTGCACCCCCTTCAATGTATATTTTTTCGAGCACGAATTAGCACGTCAGCACAGCACAACTCCTTGGACAAGTTTTCAGCTTCTTCTGGAGTATACAATTCAAGACTATGCTAGCTTACGATCCCCTCTCCGCTCAATCAATTCAGTTTTCACTTCCTGGTCCACGCCTTTCATCAAATTATATCTCTACCGCTTGTTACTAAGTCATAAGTCATAAGTTATGATGAGTTGATTTGCAACAACAGATTTGTTTTTTCCACTCTGATACTTGAATCAAGTTTGAAGTTTAACATCCGATCGAAACAAAGCAAAGGCTACAACAGTCGGCCTCGGAGCAATTTTAAAAGATAATTTAAAATTTAATGAACAAGCTAAATTTAAATTCTAATATTAAAAAATATTTAATAAAAGACAAGCCGAATTTACATTTGAGTCGCGTGCTAGTGACGAACACAAGCTATTAATTACAACCAATTAGGTCGATTGTTCTTTCAAAATAATAATAATAAAACGATCACGCTATTGGTCAGATCTTCGATCGTTGCTAATCGCTAGCTACTACAATTTAATGAAGAAGCTAAAATTTAATGAAGAAGCTAAATTCAAATTCTAAATATTAAAAATATTGAATAAAAAACAAGCTATATTTACATTCGAGTCGTGTGCTGCGACGAGCACATGCTAAATTTTAACCAATGAGGTCGATTGTTCTTTATTAAATAGTATAATAAAACGATCACGCTTATTGGCCAGATCTTCGATCGTTGATCATCGCTAGCGACTACATTTAAGAAATAAAGGGTAGTGCATTATTCTTGACAACAAATAATGTGTCCAAGGCTGTAAAAACGTAAGAAAGAAAGAGCTTGCGATTTCCAAACGCTGTGATCGTACGCACGTATCTATTCAAAATCACTCTCCTGTATCAAAGCCAGGTCGCGTATTTAGCCAGTTCTGAAGATTTTGCACGTACGAAATGAACGTGGAGACAACGTTGAAAATGCACAAGATTTGACCGCGTAACAATATATTAAAGAGAGTCAAGGATAATGAACATACGACGGAAAGTCTACTATTAATTTGACCCTTTTTGTTTGTAAGAAATCTTTATATTTAAAAGCAACATTGAGGTGTGAAAATTTGACTTCATTTATACGGGCAGTATATGTACAGATTGTCCATTGAAGACAAAATTATTAAATTATTAAAGATAAATTATACAGACACGTTGCTATCTACACAAGATGCTTATGTGACACGATCTGGTCCATGGGGGTCAAAGGCGGCAAATTTGAAAATGAGATAAAGTAAAAATATAGAGTAAAAAACAGTAAAATACATAAGAAAACAGACATAAAAAAAAATTCATAACTTTAGAACCTAGACCTTTGGTGTTTTCAATAAATGTTATGCTATTTTATGTGTAATGTAATAATTGCAATAACTCAATTTTCAAAAATGCCTCCTTTGTCCCCCCCCCCTTTTTTTTAGCTTATACAGATGACACCTTGCTATTTACTGAAGATAGCTTATGCATGCACCTTGCTATCTACTGAAGATAGCTTGCGCTGGCACCTTGCTATCTACTGAAGATAGCTTATACTGGCACCTTGCTATCTACTGAAGATAGCTTGCGCTGGCACCTTGCTATCTACTGAAGATAGCTTGCGCTGGCACCTTGCTATCTACTGAAGATAGCTTATGCTGACACCTTGCTATCTACTGAAGGTAGCTTATGCTAGCACCTTGCTATCTTCTGAAGATAGCTTATAAAGGCACATTGTTATCTGCTGAAGATAGTATATGCTGGCACCTTGCTATCTACTGAAGATAACTTATGCTGGCACCTTGCTATCTGCCGGAGATAACTTATGCTGGCACCTTGCTATCTTCTGAAGATAGCTTACGCTAGCCCCTTGCTATCTTCTGAAGATAGCTTATGCTGGCACCTTGCTATTTACTGAAGATAGCTTACGCTGACACCTTGCTATTTACTAAAGATAGCTTACGCTGACACCTTGCTATTTACTAAAGATAGCTTATGCTGGTGCATTGCTATCTGCTGAAGATCACTTGCTATCTACTGAATATAGCTTATGCTGGCAATGCACCTTGCTATCTCTTGAAGATAGCTTACGCTGGAACCTTACTATACTGAAGATAGCTTATGCTGGCACTTTGCTATCTACTTGAGATAGCTAATGCTAGCACCTTGCTATCTACTGAAGATACCTTACGCTGGCACCTTGCTATCTACTGAAGATAGCTTATGCTAGCCCCTTGCATCTTCTGAAGATATAGCTTATGCTGGCACCTTGCTATTTACTGAAGATAGCTTACGCTGACACCTTGCTATTTACTAAAGATAGCTTATGCTGGTGCATTGCTATCTGCTGAAGATCACTTGCTATCTACTGAATATAGCTTATGCTGGCAATGCACCTTGCTATCTCTTGAAGATAGCTTACGCTGGAACCTTACTATACTGAAGATAGCTTATGCTGGCACTTTGCTATCTACTTGAGATAGCTAATGCTAGCACATTGCTATCTACTGAAGATACCTTACGCTGGCACCTTGCTATCTACTGAAGATAGCTTATGCTAGCCCCTTGCATCTTCTGAAGATAGCTTATGCTGGCACCTTGCTATTTACTGAAGATAGCTTACGCTGACACCTTGCTATTTACTAAAGATAGCTTATGCTGGTGCATTGCTATCTGCTGAAGATCACTTGCTATCTACTGAATATAGCTTATGCTGGCAATGCACCTTGCTATCTCTTGAAGATAGCTTACGCTGAACCTTACTATACTGAAGATAGCTTATGCTGGCACTTTGCTATCTACTTGAGATAGCTAATGCTAGCACCTTGCTATCTACTGAAGATACCTTACGCTGGCACCTTGCTATCTACTGAAGATAGCTTATGCTAGCCCCTTGCATCTTCTGAAGATAGCTTATGCTGGCACCTTGCTATTTACTGAAGATAGCTTACGCTGGCACCTTGCTATGTACTGAAGATAGCTTATGCTGGTGCGTGGCTATCTGCTGAAGATCACTTGCTATCTACTGAATATAGCTTATGCTGGCAATGCACCTTGCTATCTCTTGAAGATAGCTTACGCTGGAACCTTACTATACTGAAGATAGCTTATGCTGGCACTTTGCTATCTACTTGAGATAGCTAATGCTAGCACCTTGCTATCTACTGAAGATACCTTACGCTGGCACCTTGCTATCTACTGAAGATAGCTTATGCTAGCCCCTTGCATCTTCTGAAGATAGCTTATGCTGGCACCTTGCTATTTACTGAAGATAGCTTACGCTGACACCTTGCTATTTACTAAAGATAGCTTATGCTGGCGCATTGCTATCTGCTGAAGATCACTTGCTATCTACTGAAGATAGCTTATGCATGCACATTGCTATCTACTGAATGTAGCTTATGCTGGCAATGCACCTTGCTATCTCTTGAAGATAGCTTACGCTGGCCCCTTACTATAAATAGCTTATGCTGGCACTTTGCTATCTACTTGAGATAGCTAATGCTGGCACCTTGCTATCTACTGAAGATAGCTTACGCTGACACCTTGCTATTTACTAAAGATAGCTTATGCTGGCACATTGCTATCTGCTGAAGATCACTTGCTATCTACTGAAGATAGCTTATGCATGCACATTGCTATCTACTGAATATAGCTTATGCTGGTAATGCACCTTGCTATCTCTTGAAGATAGCTTACGCTGGCACCTTACTATACTGAAGATAGCTTATGCTGGCACTTTGCTATCTACTTGAGATAGCTAATGCTAGCACCTTGCTATCTACTGAAGATACCTTACGCTGGCACCTTGCTATCTACTGAAGATAGCTTATGCTAGCCCCTTGCATCTTCTGAAGATAGCTTATGCTGGCACCTTGCTATTTACTGAAGATAGCTTACGCTGACACCTTGCTATTTACTAAAGATAGCTTATGCTGGTGCATTGCTATCTGCTGAAGATCACTTGCTATCTACTGAATATAGCTTATGCTGGCAATGCACCTTGCTATCTCTTGAAGATAGCTTACGCTGGGACCTTACTATACTGAAGATAGCTTATGCTGGCACTTTGCTATCTACTTGAGATAGCTAATGCTAGCACCTTGCTATCTACTGAAGATACCTTACGCTGGCACCTTGCTATCTACTGAAGATAGCTTATGCTAGCCCCTTGCATCTTCTGAAGATAGCTTATGCTGGCACCTTGCTATTTACTGAAGATAGCTTACGCTGACACCTTGTTATTTACTAAAGATAGCTTATGCTGGTGCATTGCTATCTGCTGAAGATCACTTGCTATCTACTGAATATAGCTTATGCTGGCAATGCACCTTGCTATCTCTTGAAGATAGCTTACGCTGGAACCTTACTATACTGAAGATAGCTTATGCTGGCACTTTGCTATCTACTTGAGATAGCTAATGCTAGCACCTTGCTATCTACTGAAGATACCTTACGCTGGCACCTTGCTATCTACTGAAGATAGCTTATGCTAGCCCCTTGCATCTTCTGAAGATAGCTTATGCTGGCACCTTGCTATTTACTGAAGATAGCTTACGCTGACACCTTGCGATTTACTAAAGATAGCTTATGCTGGCGCATTGCTATCTGCTGAAGATCACTTGCTATCTACTGAAGATAGCTTATGCATGCACATTGCTATCTACTGAATATAGCTTATGCTGGCAATGCACCTTGCTATCTCTTGAAGATAGCTTACGCTGGCCCCTTACTATAAATAGCTTATGCTGGCACTTTGCTATCTACTTGAGATAGCTAATGCTGGCACCTTGCTATCTACTGAAGATAGCTTACGCTGACACCTTGCTATTTACTAAAGATAGCTTATGCTGGCACATTGCTATCTGCTGAAGATCACTTACTATCTACTGAAGATAGCTTATGCATGCACATTGCTATCTACTGAATATAGCTTATGCTGGTAATGCACCTTGCTATCTCTTGAAGATAGCTTACGCTGGCACCTTACGCTGACACCTTGCTATTTACTAAAGATAGCTTATGCTGGCGCATTGCTATCTGCTGAAGATCACTTGCTATCTACTGAAGATAGCTTATGCTGGCACATTGCTATCTACTGAAGACAGCTTATACATGCACCATGCTATCTGAAGAAATCTTATACAGGCACCTTTTTTGAATGTATGCCTAAAATATATGAGTACTCCCTACCGGATTAGCCTATATTACATGTTTAAATTAGAAAGGTTTGATACTGTAGCTGTTAGGCTGTTGTATCATAATGGTTCAGTTTGATCACAGGGCCCTCTATTCATCACTCTAAGCAACAATAAAAAGTGAAAAAAAAGGTTCTTCAGTCATCCTCCAGAAGGAACCCTAAATGATTCTTAACACAAACTATTGGGTGCTCTGTAGTACATTTTGAAGTTCTTGAAAAAGACTGTATGTAGAACCGCTGATCAATGAACAAATCCGTGCTCTGAAGTTCTCTAAAAAGCCTGTAGAACCTTTTATTTCTTCCAATGGTTCCTAAATTGTCCAGAATAGTTTTTGTCACATTTTTGCTTAACCCTAACACCACCGAACATCTCATATACACATGAACACGCTGGCTGGGCCAGTGCAACAGTTGTGGCCAGCGGCGTGGTGGCATGAGTCATCCTATAGGGGCACCAGGCCTGATGGGGGGAGGACACAGGCCATTTTGTCAGTAATTTTCCTGTGGGATTTTCTACATTTACAAATCGATCGGGGGCATGTGCTCCTATGATCCTATGCCACTGTTTGTGGCTTGCTATCCCGTCTTTCATATCCGAGGGATTTGTGGTTCAAAACTAGAACGAAGCAAACAATTTTTCTCTTTACCTTTTTTCTGTCTTCCTTCCTTCTTTCCTTTCCATTCGCTAAAAGACATGGGGCGTTACGGTTAACAGTGTTTCAAAGAAAATATATCTCACAAAAGTTTGTTCATCTCTGCTTTAGTCATTAATATTTCTTTTATTTTATAATACAAATATTGCAATAGATCCATTTTTTATTATGTACAAAACACTATAGGAGTTTGCAAATCAAAAGATGCCATGCAAACTCAAAAACGTAATACAATAATGATATCATAATTTATACAAGCAAGTCATTTCAAATCAAGTATTCACAATAGAATTGGATTTGTGGAATTCATATTTGCAATATATACAGCTAAAGCTGGCAAGAAAATAACAGAATGACTCTCATAATTATGTATACATTTGCTTCCTTATACACTTAAGGACTCTGGTATGAACATTTTGACAGTATTTTATGTGAGACATGAGAGCATATCAGACATCGAATTGCATTCTGAATACGAAGAATGTCCTTCTGATATCAAATAATTTTGATTTTTTGAAATTCAAGATATAATACAAATTTTATGTCAAATTATTAAACAGTTCTCGAAGTAAACTTTCTAAATCTACTTCAATATTGCAAATATCAAAATTATTTGATATCAGAAGGACATTCTTCAAATCAGAATGCAATTTGATATGTCTGATGCGCTCTCATGTCCCACAAAAAATACTGTCCAAATGCTCATACCAGAGCCGTTAACTGAAAATATCATGATCCACTTATATAATCTTTGTTTGTAGCAAATTTGGCATGAAATTTTCTGATCTTCAGGATTTAACCCACTCAGGCCAAATTAACAAATTTGGAACTGGAAATAATTGGCAGTATGATGAGGCCTAAAAAAATTGTTTGATTGGCTTAACCCGACCGACCCTAAAAATAGGCCCGACCCTAGACTTTTTTTTTTTTTTTAATTTAAAAAAAAATTAATTAAAAAAAAGAAACAAAAAAGATCCATACGCAATTTACCGCTTAAAATGTGTGTAAAATCAATCAAACAATTTTTTTAGGCCGTATCCCCTGGCATCCCAAGAATAGCCACGTTGAAAAAATATGAGGCGACCAATTGGAGCCAAAAATGTTTTGAGCCCCACCCTTCAAAAACCTGGCTCAATGCCTGCAATGAAAACAAAAAAGCAGCTATTCCATTTGAAATCTATACACCCTATGGAAGACATGACCTTAATCTTCCACACAGGGGGGTGTAGATTTCATATAGAGTCACCCATTCAGGTAACCCCATTTGAAATTCACACTCCCTGTGAGGTAGATTAAAGTCTTGTCTTCCATAGGGGGTGTATGAATTTCAACTGGAATAGCCCATTTTGACAACTTCACAACCAAGATGCTACAGACGAGGGCGGACATTTTAAAAATGAATTTAGAAGAGCAGCAACGACACCACCTGCATTACATTCCAGATGTTAAATCTACATCATATGCAAAATTTGAGGAAAATTGAACGAGGCTGTTTATTTTAGGGCCATTTGTCTATAACTGGTCTTTACATGTAGCCCTATGGAGAGAGTGCCTGTTGAGGGCGCTATAACCCCATTTTAGGAACAAAAATGTGATATAAAAAAAACTGCCCCGTGCGACTTTTTTAAAATTTTCAGAGTATGTAGTATGAACGCAACTTACAAGAAAATAAGTTTGAACATAAACAAAATTTGAAGGCTGGTCTTACCCTGGAAATGTGAAACCTTTGGACCTGATAACTGTTAAATTGTTGGTCTAGATTATATAAAAGTATACATATTTAGGATGGCAAAGATTTGACGAATCCATATGTTGCCCAAAACAATTTGGTCAATTTTTTAATTTAAGCATTTTTGCCCAAACCTCACCGAAAGTTTCATCAAGTCTTTGCCAATTTAAATATGTATACCTTTATATAAAGACCTCCACATAAAAAGGTAATGCAGCCGTTATAAATTCACCCATAGCTTCAGAACTATTAATTGTATTCACAATATTTTAACATAGAAAGGAGAATGTTTTTTTACGCGCATTTTGATACCCCTCCATCCAATGTCGTTCAATATTAACAACACTACTTTGAAAGAAAAACACCCAAAATTAAAAGTTGCAGTTTACAGTGATCAATGGTTATTATAAAAGCATTGTGGCATGTAAAATCCGCCGTTATCTTCACGCTGAATTCAAATCAATAGAAATAGAGGCCCTGCATGAAATTATCGATTGGCTCCAAACAAAGGATTTGAGCCCGTGTCCTTCACCGTAGTTATGGCGGAGTGCAGTCCATTCAATCAAATGTTGTCATCAACCTATTTGATCGTAGTGCAGGGTTATGTGTGTGAGACGAACTGTCACGGTAGATTGCAATCATGCTTTTGTTGAATGCATTTGAGTTAAAGTCCGCCATATTTACGGGATCATGATACGTCACATGCAAGGCTTCTATAACTAGAGTCATCAATTTGACTTTAATCAATACAAACCCTGTTGCTAGATACAAAACCTTTTTGTAAAATTTAACAAAGTTGATAACCAGTTATCAACTTCCTTATTTTACATTTAAGAAATAAAAGACCTCTTGAAACAAATTCATCAGGATCATTCATAGTTCATTAAAAGTAGAAAACCAAGCCGTAGCCACAGTGCGATGCACCCCCATGCCAATCCAAATAAAAAGGTCCACATTTTTATGTGAACAGTTTTGAAAATTCACAAAAGCTCTACATTTTCTGGTAAAAACATTGAAATCTGCTTTTTTTGTAAAGAAAAAATCACAAAAGGTCCCCCTTTGATCCCACCGCACCCGCACAAATAAATGCTGACTACGGGGCTTGTAAAAAAAATTCTTTTTCGGTTACAATTATTAGATTGCCCATTACTTCTACAAATAAAATTGAAACATGTTTTTTGTGTCAATATATATAAAATGTGATCACAAAATCAAAGCAATACTTTTTGAGTGACACATTTCCAGTAAACACTTACTTGTGTTAAAATAGCTATGATGCAGTGCAGAATTTTGACTTGGTGAGGTACTACAAAAATATAGTTCATAAAATTTACTGTACATAATAATGGTCTAGCACCCTCTATTGACAAAACCTAACTATATAGTAAAAGTCTGAGATGCAAAACTAGTTTGTGTCCGATGATCAACTGCCCCCAGCCTGTGATTAGTTAGTAGCACATAACGTCGGTCGCATCACATACAGACTTATAGTTTAATACCATTTTAAACAAAATTGTTTCACATACAGAGCTATAAGTTTAATACTAAGTTACACAATAATACTCGAAAGATTGGCATGTAAAATTCACCACAATTAAAAACTTTCAAGTGTTTATTTGAGGAAATTTTAGCAATGAATAAGTTTGAGGCTAAATAAAATACCAGTATTGTATAGCTCTGGATGTGAAACACTTTTGTCTGTTATTGTATAGAACAGTATATGATGCGACCAACGATAAGGAAGGTTGCTACGAACCGTCATCAGAGAAAAAGAATCGCCCAAAATAGTGAAAGATAATGTACTTTTACAAGTCAAAAAACACTACTAGGCATATTCTTGACATGGTGCCTTCAAGAAACAAAGTTTCCCAGTAATAAAACCTGAATTTTGAGATGGTTTGCATGCTTGAAAGTGCAACTAACCATAGGGCATGCTGTGATCCACTGCATTCAGAAATTTCAATCATCATGACGAATCGTAAACAAACTTTCTGAGTTTGATTGACAGGTGACGTCAGTCGCAAACTAGTTTCGTTAGCTCTGATTAAAAATACACCTTACACAATCAGCAACTTGAAAGTAACAGAACAGTTTACCAACATTTCTTAATGTTGCAGACTCATTCTTTACACAAAATCCCTGTGGAAGATTTATATTGAATCTTTCTCAGAGGGTGTATGAAATTCAAATAGAGCTGTCTAATGTGTTAATTCCATTTGATATTCATACTCCCCCTGTGGAAAATATTTCCAAAATCTTCCACAGGGTGTGGATTTTAAATGAACAACCCATTCTGTGTCTGATGTGTGCTGTGTCAAATTAAAAAAGTGCGCCAAGTGCCCATATTTTATTTACCATACAACCTAAGATATCTGTTTCAATGTTTCAAGTTCTTCAGACACAGTAAATACAAACCGGCTTGGTCATATTCAATATATGTGACCATCCAGCACAACTGAGCCCTGAAGTCGCTAATCATCATTTTTGAGATATTCAACCAAAATATTCTGCTTGAAATTAGCTTTAAAATGATGTATATCATGTCTATACTACTTGACATTTAAGTAGTGAAAAATCAATAAAACAGTCAATAAATCCTTTGTTTCCTATTGTTTATTGTTAAGTTCAATGGAGCATATCTCAATAGTGGCACTGGAGACATCCGGGCTCAGTTGTGGTGGATGGTCACATATTCTTAATTTATCTAAATACACATACATCTCTCTTGTAAGATACCTACTTGAACTTCCATTAAATTCAGCTGCCTTTTATGATTAACTAGGATCTACAACCTGATTAAACACATCTCACTAAACATGAGCATTAAGACCACTTTAATTAAATAGTTTGGCTCAAAGTTTTGATGAAAATGCAAACCTAATGCAAAACACAATTTTTTGTTCAATTTAATTTAATTTTTTTTTATATGGATGGGGGGGGGGGGCAGTTTGTGAATCAAAATGTGAATCAACTTGCAAAGTTTTTGTTTTTAATAATTAAAAAAAAAGAAAAGAAAAAATATGCAAGATTTTACTAACATGTGCGATAGCTTTTGAGTAAACTATTTTATTAAGATGGCCTAAACATGCTTTGGCTAGTGATAGATCTGAGTCCTGATTTCTGAGTGTTCCTCCAATCTTAAGAATTTAAAGCAATTATATCGATTAAAAAGCTTTAACTTCACAGACATTTGCCTGGGAATGTTATCAAAATCTTATTTTCACATCCTTCACATTATTAACTTTAAAATTGTAACAAATTTGCTAGCATTAATTTCCAAATAACAAGTTTCTTTAATTTGTGAAAAGACAGTTATTGTTTGTTTATGATGACCCAGTTCATAATAATATTCCAGGTCATCGCGCAGCTGTTGGGCACAACACTTACACTAGTTGCTCTTTGGGTAATGTGTGTCACTGGCAAGCATTTATATGAAATTTCTCATACTTAAGAAACAAACCAAAAGATTGATGAAGTTCTACATATCGCCACTGGGCAGAAAAACCTCATAATTATGTACTTTTTGCCCTTGAACATGGATGAAGCAAACCATTCAATATAAAGAATACACCTACAAGGTTTTATCCATTTTCAAGGGCCAAAACTAAATATGAGGTGTTTTTCTGCATGTACTTTTCGCCCTTAAACATGGATAAAGCTTTGTACGTGTAGACTTTATGTTGAAGAGGTTGCTTCATCCATGTTAAAGGACCAAAAGTACATGCAGAAAACACCTCATATTTACTTTAGGCCCTTGAAAATGGATAAAGCCTTGTAGGTGTATACTTTATATTGAATGGTTTGCTTCATCCATGTTCAAGGGCAAAAAGTACATATGAGGTTTTTCCTGCATGTTTTATTATATAATAACATATTTCACCCTGATACGTCAGTGACATCAGTGCACATTTCTTTAGGTGCAGCGTTCGCTCAAAGTATACCCACACACATGCTTAAAGACACTGCACATACAGCTGCCTCCACATGTTGATGTCACTGCCACATCAGGGTGCAAAATAGTATAGTGCCCTCATCATCTGTAATAGCACTGTAAGTGATAAATGTTTGTAAAACTAACTTACATAGTAAACTTTTTAACCCCATCCCTCACTTCTGTCCCCTATATATATTAAATGAAACCAATGGTACACATGTTATGGAGACTGTTTACAAATATTGCACAAAATATAACAAGCAATCATTATACAAATCATGAAATTTATGTAAATCATATGATACACATCTCCACCCAGTAAGAACTTGTTCTTTTGCTGAACTTCTACAAGTTCAATGATATCAGTGTTTTGAGCTTACCTCATTGTAGCAAGCCTTGAAATAAGCCATAAGCAGGCGATAGGAGCAAATATGGCCTCGTAAAGCCACCAATCGCTCCTGGTCCTTGTAAAATTTAAATGAAGAGCAATTTTCTAAAACAAATTGCTCCTGGTTCCAGTTTTGCAACTGATGCAATAGTGCTGGTTGGTATTGTATATGCAGAAAATACTATTTGAAATTTGCTCCTGTTTCTTCAGAAATTGCTCCTGCTTCTTGTGAAATCCCAGTGAACCAGGAGCAATGTTCAAAACAAATTGCTCCTGGTTCCAGTTTTGCAACTGATGCAATAGTGCTGGTTGGTATTGTATATGCAGAAAAGGATTTGCTATTTGAAATTTTGAAAGGAGGCGATGGGAGTAAATTTGCTCTCGTAAAGCTACCTCCTGGTCCTTGTAAAATTCATATGAAGAGCAATTTTCTAAAACAAATTGCTCCTGGTTCCAGTTTTGCAACTGATGCAATAGTGCTGGTTGGTATTGTATATGCAGAAAATACTATTTGAAATTTGCTCCTGTTTCTTCAGAAATTGCTCCTGCTTCTTGTGAAATCCCAGTGAACCAGGAGCAATGTTCAAAACAAATTGCTTCTGGTTCCAGTCCACTTATTTCAAGGCTTGATAGTATCCTGATGTAAAGTTTAATACAATGAAGTAGGTATATTTCAAAACAATGGCTACTTTAACAATGATATCATTACTTGAGGCAGTAAGCAAGACAACATTAAGTTATGACCAGTGACAAGCGATTTGCGCGGAACTTTTTTTCCGTGCAATTGGCTATTTTTTTTACTATGGGCATGTATACATGATTTGCACTGAAAAAAAAGTTCCGCGCAAATCGCCTGTCCCTGGTTATGACTGGTAAAGTTTTCACAATACGGTTGATTCACAATACAATGCACCTCCAGCGGTTGCTAGGGAGAGGCCAAAATATGCAGTGCATCATGGGAAAAAGTCAACATCCAAAGCCCACATAATACAAATACAACACAGAGACATACCATAAAAACTTGATAGTTAGCATATGTGCTTACTATCGAGCGCTTTTAAAACATGCAAACATGAAGAGCCTCATCCACAAAAGTGTAAAGGGTTTTGAGCGAATTATCGATACACATAGTTATATTCGAACAAGTAAATATGCAAATGTGTGTCGAAACCCCATTAGCTCAGCTGGTAAAGTGCCGGACTTTGGTACAATTTCATGTTTTCAAAAGCGCTTGATAGTAAGCGCATATGCTAACTATCGAGTTTTTACGGTATGTCATTGTATGTTTAAATATCTATTTAATGATGTTACACGTGAATGACATTAAAGCAGCAATTGACAATTATAGTAGATCCATTTTCTATCTATTGATTACACAGAATCCTTCACTGAACCCTTTTCAACTTGATTATTATCAGACTCGCATGTAAATCCAATGGTGGTTAGAAAGGCGATGTCGACCCGGGAGGTCAAAAATTGGACTGACAAGAGCAACCGCTGGAAGCGCACCATACTGCAGATACCGATAATTATATACAGATACATATAAAAGAGGTGACATTCTATTGTCCTTGAGTATAAAATAAATTCTATGATATCTGTACAACAAGTTAGTTTCCATAGCAGATCACTACCATATTACCGTACTAATTTGACTCCTGACAACAGATACTGATGAAAAAATTCAATAAGTGCATGGTTTTATATTCATATAAAGCCTGTTTCTCAACATTTGCCTCAAAAACTAACTTGTTTTACAACAATAATAAAGTGTTTCTATATAGTTTTTTTCATCATGTTGAGTATCAGCTTTGTATATCTCTAGTGAAAGCTGATATGATTGCACTGTCTGTAGGACTCGTCAGATTGCTGTCCGTTATGTAGTCACGAAAACTGCTACCATCATCTGTAATGAATATAGAGAGAAACAAGGAAGGGTACTTAGCATTCCAGTTGATGATAAAGTGATAGATAAATCAATATCAATTAACTGTATAAACTACTCTAGTTTGTAGAAACCTCTCAAAAAAAAAACCCAACCAAAATATACTTAACAATATTGCCAATCTTTTAGTGCTGTTATAAACAGAAATACCCAGAAACTACATTATTGTATCATAATATCTTTCTATCTTTCTGCCTGCCTTGGGAGGTTAAAAGAGATAAGAGATGGTTTATTGAGGGCGCTTCACATGATATATAGCGATGCTTGAGTAATCCGGTATTCGCCATTTACAGAAATCATCATAAGAGACGCAGGGCATAATTTAGTGTAGAAATTGTGTATAGCAAAAACTCACTACATCGATGCGTAGCAACCGTGTCACTTTGAATAGAAAATACTACAAAACTGAAATGTGGAGTATATTGCTGCGCGACACCACTTGTACCATGCCCTCACAGCCCCTAACTTTGGGAATTCATCAAATTGGTTTCCAAATACTTTTCTTCCATGTTTGACCATTTCACAAAATCCCTACATCAATCTACTGCAAAGGTAACAACCCGCAACTAAGGAAAACTCTATCAATATCCCCATAGAAACCAATTTACAAACATGACAATCTCTAAGGCACAGTTCCTTAACCCCAATATGCTTCTACACTCAAAGAATAACCTTTGGATGTGTTGGGTACAAAAACTCATATTCCACAACTTGAGGTCAAATTTGAGCTTTGCTTGTTTAATGGGAGTTCATTGCACTGTGTCACTAGGATGAGATCATAGTGTTACCTGTGTCACTTGTAAAATCCATATGCTCTATTGACAAGGTGGATGGCACCGACGGCCGATTATGAGAACTACTCCGTTTCACCCATATGTCTTCATTGGTATGCGCACCACAACTACACGTTCCTACACTGCATACAACGCTGCCCTTGGCTGAAAAAGAGAGCACAACACAAACATACAATATAGTTTTATTCATATTGTTGATATTAAAAAGGGACATCGTTTTTATTGGAAGGGGTTAGGTGTGAAGTTGGATCAAATAATTTAAAAGACGACTGCCTGCAGGGCAATGGTGTAAATAGAGCCAACATATAGGAGGCTATGGGGTGGGAAATATTATCAATGAGGGGGAAAGTTTGGGTTGGTTATCTTCCATAGATAATATACTATATAGACTGCTAATTCATAGACTTTTTGAAAAATCAGTTTAAACTCAAATAATTATATAGTTTAGTGTGGATTTATATGTGACTACGATATCTATCACTATGAAAAGAATATTATTCACTATTGGGCTATTTACTTGAAATCCATACACATCCTATGGAAGACATGATCTTAATCTTCAACACAGAGTGTGAATTTCAAATGGAGTTACATGAATGAGTGACTCCATTGGAAATCTACTCTCTTAAAGGAGTATTTCGTGATCCTCCTCTTTTTATGACATTTTTCAGTTCATATACACGAAAAAAGCTTAATTCCAAAATTTCAGTTGATTCCGATTTTGTGTTTGCGAGTTATGCACGATTATACACTGCTCCATAGACAATGTGTTATAATTTCGTTCTGGTATACCAGAACAAAATTAAAATTTCACAATATCTGCTAAACGAATTAATCTGCAAGATATTTTTTGTACATAAACATTATGTAGCCAGAAGTTTCCAGTGATATAAAAATCTCAACTTTTTTTGAGAAAAGTGGAGGGATGAGGCTGTGGATCACGAAATGCCCTTTTAAATGAAAAGACTGTTGCAATCTTTAAGTCTGTGGTGAGAGCACAATCGAAAAAACAGATTGAATATTCAATCTTTCTTTTTAACGATTGTGCACTATTGACTTATAGATTAAAAGCTGATCTCTTCCTAAAGAGGGTACACCCAGGTCAACACCCCCTGCATGGGAAGGTCATGTCTTTCATAGAGGGTGCAAGGGCTTTAAATGGAATAGTCCAATTACCAATATTGATCCTGTGTCCGCTTAAATCTTATTTTCTCTCTTGCAGTAAAAAACAAAAATAAATGTACATCCTAGCTACTTCACCCTATGAGTGGTTGCTCAGTATAGCTAACACTATGGACCACAATGACCTCATCTCAATGGCATAGTTCAATAACCTCAATTATACAATCACAGTGAAAAAGTTGACCTCAAGTTGCAGAGCATGAGTTTTTGTACCCAAATTTTCAAAGGTCATTCGATGAATGTACAAATGTATTGGGGTTAAAGACTGTGCCCTAATAGATGAGAATGTTGTAGATCCTAGTGTAAAAAGGCTAACAAAAAACGATGCACCTTTGTAGTAAACCTTTAAACCCTTAAGCTTTAGTTCGAGAACCTACTCCAAAGAGGTGTCAATATTGATTGCTAAAGCTAACGCTATCCTAAGACAAAAATTCCCAAATTGGTATTCCTCTGTGTGTCCCTATAGGACAAGCTGCAGTGCCCATAGCAGGGCAGGGCAGGGAAGGGAAACACAAGACATCATAATGCACTCACACAAGTCAATATTTGGTATCCTTATATGAGGTGTGCCAAGGTGCTGAGTTTGTTGATCAAGAGACACGCTAGGCATGTCCACATGCAGGGCTTTTTGCTTAAGTAATGCAGTTCTTGAGCAAAAACTTGGCGGAATCTGCTGTTTGAACTGTCTTGAGGATTCAAATCCTTAAGTTTGCCCAAGAAATTTATCCCCAAGAAAGTTAAGGGCTTTCACGTTTTCCCCCGAGTGATCCTTGAATGCTATCAATGTGTGAACGATACATTTGTGATTCTCGAGTGCTGAGCTCAATTTAATAGGCCTAACAGCTCAATCTGGCATGCCATTTAGATGGGTCACAGTAAGATTCCAGTTGTTATTCCACATCTCACATTCTTAAACACTTGAGAACATTCCTGCAATCTTATTGGTTCTTACCTGTGTGATATGACACGATATCACACGGGTAAGCGCGTGTGCATCGGCCCGATACGCGGACTCGCTATTTGAACCAATCAGAGGCGCACTGCAACAACAGGACTGATCGATTTTAAGTCATAGGTAATTCCTTGTAAAATGTAGAATTTAATTTGATTAAAATTTGTAATAGTTACAATATTTTTATTTGAATTAAAGTGTTTTTAGAATGAGAATAAAGGTATTGTTTTTAGCCGCTGTCGTGCATCTATCGTCTCATATAACACGGGCAGCATCATTATTTTGGGCGTAAAACAACTTGGCTCCGCCTCGTTGTTTTACTTAAAATGTCGCCCGTGTTATATGAGACAATAGATGCACGACAGCGGCTAAAAACAATACCTTTATTCTCTAATCATCACATCATCAGGCATTGCTAATTAAATTCGAGGATTCCAGGCTTCAATCAGGGATTGACTTAGGAATTGCAATTCTCAAGCACACCAATCCTCAAGAATTCTATGAGTGTCTGAACATGACTACTGATGATCATCATTGCGTGTGAAACATTCAAACACATTTGCTTAACTCAAAACGACATGTTCTGAACTTAACCACACTATAGGGGTTTGCACTTATGCTAGGGTGCTGTATTTGGATGTCTTACAGGCATTTGTAGGGTTTTTTTACTATACACATGGAAGTTTTCAGCTTTAACATAATCTGCATGCATATAACAAATGGAAAGTGCACTGTACAGATTTTTGGTAAAAAGTGGATGTAATTTGCCTTGTCACCAAAAAAGTGGACCTGTTATCAATTTTTCTCCACTTTTGGACATTTTTAGTGGAAAAATTAGACAACAATGGAGCTTTGAGTGGATGTTTAGGGTGTGTGACACCCCCTGTGCATTATTTTTCATACCAAGCATGCCAATCATTTAGCATAAGAAGACCCAATCATTTTAAAGATTTTGTCACCAAAACACCCTTATTTCAAGTTATTTGTCAACATTTAAGACAACTACATTTGAAAACAATACAGCTTTGTCAATGAAAGATCCCTCTTTCTACATTTTGTTGAATCATTAAAACTAAAACACAACACAACACATGGTGCTGGTGGATGGTCATGCACTTTTACATCACCCATATTGATTACACTTTTAAAAAATCAACAATTTCCCAACTTTATAAAATAATGAAACAAACCTATATGTGCCCCACATTTGTGTAGTGAGGAGTGATGAAACCAACATATTATTCTTTTGGGAGAAGACACATGAAACCTATATGGCCTGTGGTGATACTCCTATCAGACAAATAGGTGTCAAGAAATGCAAATGTTTTGTATAATTAATGTAGCCACATTCATGTCTCAAGAATCTCAAAGAATTTGAACAAACTAGTGCAAAATTTGAATCCTGAATTTGGCTATTCTGGTTGAAATCCATAGACCCCTTTGGCAGACATCATGACCTTAATCTGTCACACAGGGAGTGTGAATTTCAAATGGGGTTACCTGATTTGGGTAATTCTATTTGAAATCTATACCCCCTGTGTGGAAGATAAGGGCATGTCTTTAGGGGGTGTATGGATTTCAACTGGAATAGCCCAATTTTTAAGAGTTTTTTTATGTCCACACAGTAATTTCGAACAAAGACCCTATAAGCCGAAACCTCTATGCTCTTTGTAGGAGGGCATGGCTCACTCCGCATTACACTTTTTGAGTGCACTTAGAGGACTGTTAAACAAGCTAGCTACTTTTTTTGGGGGGGCGGAGGGGTTGAAATATTGAATTTACACTCGGTTGCTCTTGCTCAGTGTGTAAAACGAGAAAAAAGATTCAAAGATGAAAGATCAAGGAAAAGAAAGCCACTCCCAACAATCGAGTGAACAATTTTACTGTCCGCCTCTGCGTCAAGAAAACTTCTTATTCCTATTTCAAATACCACTGAGGTAATTTTGAGGCATACAATTTTTTTGTTGCCTTATCCATATATAAATTGGAAGAAACAAGTTACCACTTTTTAAACATCTTTTAGATTTCCACAAGTGGATAACTTTACTTTAATCTCCCACACAGGGGGTGCAGATTTCAAATGAAGTCACCCATTTAGGTAACCCCATTTGAAATTCACACTCCCTGTGTACAAGATTAAGGTCATGTCTTCCATAGGGGGTGTATGGATTTCATCTGGAATACCCTAATTCAGCCCATGGTTATGATGTTTCTTCAGGCACTTTCAACCCAGATAATACTCAAGCAAATATATTCACAATAAAGAACTACATAAGATAGCACAGGACATAAATATTTATCAATAAAGATGTGATAAAATACACCACAGTGTAAAATTTCTCTAAATATCATATGAAATTTGATAAGGTGAAATATGAAGAGAGATGTGTGCTTGAAACGGGAGAAATACAAATCTTGTTGAAACGGATGCACTTTATGTAAAATAACACAACATCTAGGATTTCATACTGGGTGATTGAGAACAAGAAGGACTTAAGTACAATAGCTGCCATTTGTGTTAATATTTTATGTTCAGGTGACTACTATTGGGCTTTTCCAGTTAAAATCCATACACCCCTACACACTAAAAACTACGGGGTTATATTTTCCGTGGTCATTTTGAATTGACCACGTTTGGGGTTGTTTTGACCCTTCAAGGGGGTTGTACTGTTTTAATTTGACCACATCCACGAGGTCATTTTAGCCACGACGAACGTGGTCAAAAACTTAGTGGTCATTTTGCCGATACCGTCGCGCATTGATATCAGTTTCTATCTTCCGCTTTGAAAATCTCAATTCATAAATGAGTTTAAACATGAGCTGCAATTAATGTTTGTTGATTAATAAATAAAACTAATTTTTTGACCAAAGTTACCCAATTTGTCAACTTTATAATGACTTGCATTTGAACTATTTGCACACACGGTGTGCATCGGCTCAATGGTCACATCAGCGCCATATTTGTTCTGATTGCGCAGCTCAGCGGATTGTCGTGTGTGCTTGTCTGCATGATGGAATATGAAAAGTTAGTTGAAAGGATGCATAGACCCTTATATGCACGCAGATTCATTCAATTTCATGCTGTCATGGCTGGTGTCTTGGCTGCAGTTGTTATAAGCTTATATCATGTAAGCTTATAATACGTGAACTGTCATAGGCGATGACTGACTGTGTGTGAGTGTGACAGGCCTACACAGAGATGCATTTTGCAGTTTGCTGTTTATGTAATGCTTTCTCTGTGCAGAAACACACTTATGTCCTGGTGGGACCAGCATGACCATAGGCCTACTAAAAAATCCAAACAACCCCTAAATGTGGTTATTGAGTAACCCTATAAAACAACCCTTTCAAATGGGTCATTTCATTTGACCCCGAAATGGGGTCATTAAGTAACCCAATAATGCAACCCTTTTGAAGGGGTCATTTCATTTGACCCCGAAATGTGGTAATATTTTGACCCCAATGGGGTTACTATTTGACCCAAATACGTAGTCATTGCAATGCCCCCGACCAATGGGGTCAAAATGACCCCATTAGTGGTATGGTGTTTAGTTGATAACTATGCTGGGGTCAAAAATGACCCCGTTTGGGTCATTTTTTGACCCCGTAGTTTTAAGTGTGTATGGAAGACATGACCTTAATCTTCAACACAGGGGGTGTATATTTTAAATGGAGTCACCTATGCAGGTAACTCCATTTGATATTCACACTCACTGTGTGGAAGATTAATGTCATGTCTTCCATGGGGGTATGTGGATTTCAACTGGCATAGCCCACTAGTAAACTATACTGTGGAAACCAAAGACTACAATGTAAGACTCAGAACATATAATAATTGGTATTCTCAGAAACTTTGATTGAAACAGTGTGGCAGCACCACGGGGGCATGGAGGAAAATCCCCCCAGTCAGAACTCTTGCCCCCCTTGACCCCTAGTAAAACCCAAAATTACAACAAATTTGTTGATTTTGCCACTGGGCTGAAATCTTTCTGGAAAAGAAAGCATCCTCGTTTATGAACCTGTGTCCTAAACCTTCTTGGCTACTTTATTCCTATCTTTCTTAAATCATTCACTCAGATAAAAGAACTGCAACTTGACTGTATTATATCAAAAGAGGTCAAACTTGTATCTTTGAGAGCCATGCTTGATAAGTGCAAATATCCACCAGTGCCGAAATTCAACACAAAAATATACCATCTTCATAATGCAATAAAAGTCATGCCCATGATAGCTGCCACTTGCTGCTTAGATATAAAATCATTTAACCCAGATATGACCAAGTTCCCAATCTATTGCGGTTGGCAGATTTTCTTGCCCATCTACTTTTGCTTGGGATAAGGGGTCAGTCCTCCTTGCTGGGGAAGGGGGGTCCTTCCCTACTATAATGCTACATATAGAGCCTGGTTCGCCTTAGTGCATAAAAATAGTGCAGTCAGGTTTTGAACACAAGCATTTGAGTGAAAACTTATCAGTCACTATCAGAATACTGTGAAGTTTGCCAATCCTACACAAACAGGTGGAGGAGGCAATGAAGGTAAGCCTTGTCTATGAACATATTGACACCAAGACCCGGACACCAAGATCCGAACCCACAACCTTGTTATCACGAGTCAAAGCTCCTACCACAATGCCACCTTGCATTCAAATTTCTGGTAGCTTCTGTTTTTCTCTTTCAAGGTGGGGTGGTGGGTGGGGGCATGTGGCAGCCATCGTATATATGACTTTGCTGTATTCACATGACATTATGGGCTACTTCACTTGGCAAATAATACCTCTATGACCAGGATGAAACCTGTATTTGCCTAAGAACTAGACCAAAATATTGGCCATCTTGTTTACAGAGTGGTCTGATATCAGGTTAAGAGAAGCCATGCCTATAGATATGGATGCTAGAATCTTAAAATGTAACACAACTTTACACCAAATGTACTAAAAAATAAAGACCATTCTGAAGTTTGTCAAAATTTTGTGAGTTTAATCCATCATTTTCATTGATGTATGAAAATTGTTAAACATGGTTCACAATAATGAAGTGCATGCATCAAATTTTGAAGCAAAAAATGTTTACAGCATGTTAATATTTGCCAAATACGAGGCGTCCTGTTATGTCATAACATGAAAGATATATCATATGCGGTGTCTGAGTCTCTCAATTTTGTTTGCTAACGACCAAGCTATTACTTTCAATGGACTGCAATATCCAGCACATGAGCTATGTTTTATTTGGAAAAACATGATAATATCTTATTTAATCACCAAAACCACTTCAGCAACCGGGGAGGGGGGCAAATTTCTTGGTGAACTAAGAAAGGATCATAAAACGTGAAATATAACATACTGAAGCTTAAATGCGACATGATCAAGGGGAATGAATCGCATGTCGACCCTGGTCGAAAATGAGTTTTACATATGTTTCTAAAGAGGACATTTAGAGCTTTCAGAAACTGAAAACCCCATGTTGATATGACGTTTCGTTGCAAAGTTACATCAATTTATCAATGGCTGAAAACAATATAAAACAAAAGAACTAGTTCCTTTAGAGACTCTTACTTTAGTCTAAATAAGTTTCCTAAGACTTCAAGTTCATTCCTTAAGAGGTCCTTATACTTCCTTCAGAAGTCCCTACCTTAAAAAGTGTCTGTAGATATTTAAAGCAAATGCGCAATATAGATATGATATGGATTTCTGCATATTTAGTCTGGATTTCAGTAGTTCAGACCTGGATTTGAATTCAAAAGTGTCATACAAAATATAACCCCAATTTGGCATACTCAAACCATGGCAAGACGAATATTACCCATACATGAAAAGGTGACAAACGTGAAATGGTAATTTCATAACAGAGTTTTATCGGTGTTATATTGAGATTGTGATGCTGAAGTTGTGCACATGCATCTCAAATAGGCACAATAAACTATTCCAGTCAAAATTCATATACCCCCTATGGAAGACATGACCTTAATCTCCCACACAGGGGGTGTAGATTTCAAATTGAGTCACCCATTCAGGTAACTGCATTTGATATTCACACTCCCTGTGTGGAAGATTAAGGTCATGTTTTCCACAGGGGGTGTATGGATTTCAACTGGAATAGCCTAACTGATATCAAAGTACTAGGTAAACCAACTATTTAGAGTTTGTAATATATCTTGGCATGCCATTACTGAAGTCTACTTCTGTTAAAGAAAACTAATATAAAAGCCTCTCTAATACCTCTGTGATATATACTTTGAATTACTTTCCTCTTGTTTTCAAATTGAAAAACAAAATGCTAATTCCAGTTGAAATCCATACACTACCAGATGAAAGACATGACCTTAATCTTCCACACAGGGGTGTGAATTTCAAATGGGGTTTTGTGAATGGGTGACTCCATTTAAAATCTACACCCCCTGTGTGGGAGATTAATAAGGTCATGTCTTAAATAGGGAGTATATATGGTCAGTAAAATCGGGCGAGTGAAGTGAGCAATAAAATTTGTCATGGGTGTGCCCCCTTAGCCACTTGGTACAGTTATAAGCCAGGGCATTTGCTGAGGGTTTGGGAATGGCTAACAGTGCTCATAAAAGAAATGAGGCCCTTTTTTGACCAAACTGTAATGGGGGACAACATTTCCTGCAGAACCGACTGGGTTGGTTACACACTTGGTATATAAGTTTTGTTAGTAAATAACAAAAGGGGGCAAAACAGTGCAACTTCTTTGACATCCACACTGAACCAAACTGACCATCCTATAGTACTTAGCACCCCTCTATCAATAGATAGCCTCTGAAGATGACCTCACAAAATATGCATCACAGTATGCAGAACACGGAAAAGCATTCTAGTTGAGTACCACTGCCACAGGTGAATGCAGCAACGCATTCTAGCAATGTAACCAAATCTATTTATATGGTCAATTTGTGGTCAGTCCACTACTAGATTTAAAGTGTTGACAGCTTTCTCTTAAACATACAAAGGAGAGAAGTCTAGTACCTCATGCATCCCTCCATCAAAGTCATATAAAATCATATGCATCACAGCTAACTAGAGGCCTCAAACACCTAGAACACCTTCAAAATCAAGTGAGGATGACTTGTATGAAAATTTATGAGCTTGGATTCAGACACACTGAAGTTTTCGGCTTATAAACAAAATTTGAAAAACCCAAATGACCATGATGACAAAAATAGTTTGGTTTAACATAAATTCCCCCAAGAATGTGAATAAACTTGTAAGTCTACATGTAAAGACTAAGTTTTTCATAAATAATTTTCAAAATGTTCATTTATGGTGTTGGATCTACTTGTTTGAAAAGACAACAGATTGGAAATTCAGGTAGATTACATAGGAATTTATTTAAATTGTTCTTCATTTGGATATTGACAACTGATCTCCAACAGTTATGAACAGGTAGATTGCATAGAAAATGTTGTAAATACAGTACAAATATAAATTGTTCTTCATTTGGATATTGACAACTGGTCTTCAACAGTTATGAACAGTTTTCAACTTATTGCTTGCTTTATACCCCAAAAACTTCTTATTTCCACCTGACTTGAAAGACAGGTCTTACCATTTCTGGCCCTGCCTTGCAACATATTAGCTATCCAGATACTTGAAACAAATGTCATTTCTTAAACACACTAAAACTAAATTGCAAAATAAATTAGTTGATAGATGGAGAATTTTAGTCTGCGGAGAATTTTAGTCTGCATTCTTTGATACCTCATTTGGAACAATGGGTTCGTTACATACTTACATGTAGTATATAAGTTTTGTTAAAAAAATAACAAAAGAAGGCAAAACAGTGCAACATCTTTGACATCCACACTGAACCAAACTGACCATCCTATAGTACTTAGCACCCCTCTATCAATAGATAGCCTCTGAAGATGACCTCACAAAATATGCATCACCGTATGCAGAACACGAAAAGGCATTCTAGTTGAGTACCACTGCCACAGGTGAATGCAGCAACGCATTCTAGCAATGTAACCAAATCTATTTATATGGTCAATTTGTGGTCAGTCCACTGCTATATTTAAAGTGTTCACAGCTTTCTCTTAGAAATACAGAGGAGTGAAGTCTAGTACCCCCGTGCAACCCTCCATCAAAGTCATATAAAATCATATACATCACAGCTAACTAGAGGCCTCAAACACCTAGAACACCTTCAAAATCAAGTGAGGATGACTTCTATGAAAATTTATGAGCTTGGATTCAGACACACTTAAAAGTTTTCAGCTGATAAACAAAATTTGAAAAACCCAAATGACCATGATGACAAAAATAGTTTGGTTTAACATAAATTCCCCCAAGAATGTGAATAAACTTGTAAGTCTACATGTAAAGACTAAGTTTTTTATAAACTGTTTTCAAAATGTTCATTCATGATGTTGGATCTACTTGTTTGAAAAGATAACAGATTGGAAATTCAGGTAGATTGCATAGAAAATGCTGTAAATACAGTACAAATATAAATTGCTCTTCATTTGGATATTGACAACTGATCTCCAACAGTTATGAACAATTTTCAACTTATTGCTTGCTTTATACCCCCAAAAACTTCTAATTTCCACCTGATTTGAAAGACAGGTCATACCGTTGCTGGCCCTGCCTTGCAACAGAAGCTATCCAGATACTTGAAACAAATGTCATTTCTTAAACACACTAAAACTAAATTGCAAAATAAATTAGTTGATAGATGGAGAATTTTAGTCTGCGGAGAATTTTAGTCTGCATTCTTTGATACCTCATTTGGAACAATGGGTTCGTTACATACTTACATGTAGTATATAAGTTTTGTTAAAAAAATAACAAAAGAAGGCAAAACAGTGCAACATCTTTGACATCCACACTGAACCAAACTGACCATCCTATAGTACTTAGCACCCCTCTATCAATAGATAGCCTCTGAAGATGACCTCACAAAATATGCATCACCGTATGCAGAACACGAAAAGGCATTCTAGTTGAGTACCACTGCCACAGGTGAATGCAGCAACGCATTCTAGCAATGTAACCAAATCTATTTATATGGTCAATTTGTGGTCAGTCCACTGCTATATTTAAAGTGTTCACAGCTTTCTCTTAGAAATACAGAGGAGTGAAGTCTAGTACCCCCGTGCAACCCTCCATCAAAGTCATATAAATCATATACATCACAGCTAACTAGAGGCCTGAAACACCTAGAACACCTTTCACAATCAAGTGAGGATGACTTCTATGAAAATTTATGAGCTTGGATTCAGACACACTTAAGTTTTCAGCTTATAAACAAAATTTGAAAAACCCAAATGACCATGATGACAAAAATAGTTTGGTTTAACATAAATTCCCTCAAGAATGTGAATAAACTTGTAAGTCAACATGTAAAGACTAAGTTTTTCATAAATAATTTTCAAAATGTTCATTTATGATGTTGGATCTACTTGTTTGAAAAGATAACAGATTGGAAATTCAGGTAGATTGCATAGAAAATGCTGTAAATACAGTACAAATATAAATTGCTCTTCATTTGGATATTGACAGCTGGTCTGGAACAGTTATGAACAATTTTCAACTTATTGCTTGCTTTATACCCCAAAAGCTTCTAATTTCCACCTGATTTGAAAGACAGGTCTTACCATTTCTGGCCCTGCCTTGCAACAGAAGCTATCTAGATACTTGAAACAAATGTCATTTCTTAAAGACACTAAAACTAAATTGTAAAATAAATAAGTTGATAGATGGAGAATTTTAGTCTGCATTCTTTGATACCTCATTTGGAACAATGGGTTCGTTACATACTTACATGTAGTATATAAGTTTTGTTAAAAAATAACAAAAGAAGGCAAGCAGTGCAACATCTTTGACATCCACACTGAACCAAACTGACCATCCTATAGTACTTAGCACCCCTCTATCAATAGATAGCCTCTGAAGATGACCTCACAAAATATGCATCACCGTATGCAGAACACGAAAAAGCATTCTAGTTGAGTACCACTGCCACAGGTGAATGCAGCAATGCATTCTAGCAATGTAACCAAATCTATTTATGGACAATTTGTGGTCAGTCCGCTGCTATATGTAAAGTGTTCACGGCTTTCTCTTAGAAATACAGAAGAGAGAAGTCTAGTACCCCGTGCATCCCTCCATCAAAGTCATATAAAATCATATACATCACAGCTAACTAGAGGCCTCAAACACCTAGAACACCTTCAAAATCAAGTGAGAATGGCTCTATGAAAATTTATGAGCTTGGATTCAGACACACTTAAGTTTTCAGCTTATAAACAAAATTTGAATAACCCCATGACAAAAATAGTTTTGTATATAAATTCCTTCAAGAATGTGAATGAACTTGTAAGTCTACATGTAAAGACTAAGTTTTTCATAAATAGTTTTCAAAATGTTCATTCATGATGTTGGATCTACTTGTTTGAAAAGACAACGGCTTGAAAATTCAGGTAGATTACATAGGAATTTATTTAAATTGTTCTTCATTTGGATATTGACAACTGATCTCCAACAGTTATGAAAAATTTTCAACTTATTGCTTGCTTTATACCCCAAAAAACTTATAATTTCCACCTGATTTGAAAGACAGGTCATACCATTTCTGGCCCTGCCTTGCAACAGAAGCTATCCAGACACTTGAAACAAATGTCATTTCTTAAACACACAAAAACTAAATTGCAAAATAAATGGATAGTTGATAGATGGAGAATTTTGTTCTGCATTCTTTGATACCTCATTTGGAACAATGGGTTGGTTACATACTTACATGTAGTATATAAGTTTTGTTAGAAAATAACAAAAGGGGGCAAAACAGTGCAACTTCTTTGACATCCACACTGAACCATTCTGATCATCCTATAGTACTTAGCACCCTTCTATCAATAGATAGCCTCTGCAGATGACCTCACAAAATATGCATCACTGTATGCAGAACACGAAAAAGCATTCTAGTTGAGTACCACTGCCACAGGTGAATGCAGCAACGCATTCTAGCAATGTAACCAAATCTATTTATGGACAATTTGTGGCCAGTCCACTACTATATATAAAGTGTTCACAGCTTTCTCTTAGAAATACAGAGGAGAGGAGTCTAGTACCCCGTGCATTCCTCCATCAAAGTCATATAAAATCATATACATCACAGCTAACTAGAGGCCTCAAACACCTAGAACACCTTCAAAATCAAGTGAGGATGACTTGTATGAAAATTTATGAGCTTGGATTCAGACACGCTGAAGTTTTCGGCTTATAAACAAAATTTGAAAAACCCAAATGACAAAAATTTGTATAACATAAATTCCCACAAGAATGTGAATAAACTTGTAAAGATTAAGTTTTTCATTATTAAGCATATTTTCAAAATGTTCAATTATGATATAGATTCTATGTTTGAAAAGATAAAAAAGCTTGGAAATTCAGGTAGATTTACATAGGAATATAAATACAATAAATTATTGTTCTTCATTTGCAAATGGTCTTCAACAGTTATGGACAATTTTCAACTTATTGCTTGCTCTATACCCCAAAAGCTGCTCATTTCCACTTGACTTGAATGATGGGTCTCACTGCTTCTGGCCCTGCCTTGCAAGAGAAGCTATATTGCGCACAAAAAGTGCACTTGAAACAGAAGTCATTTCTCAAAATTCAAAATAAATTATAGTTGATAGATGAATAATTTTGTTGTGCACGCTTTGATACCTCATTTGGCACAATGCAACTTTATTCCACTAAGCTATACGATTTCCGCTGTCTTTGTTACAGCACGATTACAGCCTGACAGCTGAAAGCTCACTGCACTGCGTTCAATATCTGTGTGTGATTTGAGGGAAAAGCCAATGTAAATTTTTGTCACATTTGAAAAAACCCTTTTTTATTCAAATTGCTACAAGTTGGGAAATAAAGTTGTATCGTGCTGAATGAGGTATCAAAATATATGCAGAACAAAATTCTCCATCTATCAACTACCTGTTTGGATACATTTTATGCGCAGTATATAGCATTTCACTGCATTATAGGCAATGCCTCAGTTAGCACAGGTGAAAGACCTATCAGCTCACACCTTGCAAATGACCAAAAATAAATTGAGAAGGCAGATCTATATTCAAGCATGTCACTAACACTCCTTGCTATTTCTCTATTGGTTAATTCTAACTATGACAGTGTGCACAGATGCATGTATTTTTGAATGGGGAAATGTATCATACAGTGATAAATTATTTCAACCTACTTTATACCATTATCCATTTAAGTAACCAGCTTGAAAAGGGTCGGTGGGGCTAACAAGGATATAACTAGTCCCAAAATCGAGCCAAACTATATCAATCTGAGAAAGCAACACCCTGTTTTAGGGAAAGTCTGTTCTGGCATAGACCCTGTAAAAAGGTTTATGGTTATACCGTTCTGGATAGAGAGAAATTGATCAATAAGGTGGCTCATATACCTTGAACTTCTGCTGTTATTTCCCTACCAAACCTCGCTTCCCTAATCTGCATTATTCAGGTGCCAAAAGTACCTCATTGTATTCAAAACCTGGCACGTGAGCAGCAATTTGACACTTTGAGCCCACAATCCCAACCACTATTATATTCTCATACATTTTACACATTAATACTGGTTTATACAGTTACAACATATCACCATATTGTCACATTGGAATCCCTGAGCGTACCGTACCCCATGCACTGCCACATAACCTGTCATTTTACAGAGTAGACCGATACTGAAACCACACTTGGGATTGAGTGAGCAAGTGATGCTTTCTTCTGTTTGTCTAGACTCACAATTCAATATTTTACAGTTGGCACGTCCACACGGAGCACTTTTTGCAGTTCTTGTGCGAAAACTTGAGGGGAATTTGCCGTGTGAACTGTCTTCAGGATTGCAATCTCTAAGTTTATCCCCAAATATATCCCCAAGAAATTTAAGGGATTTTGGAACTTCCCCGAGTGATGCTCAAGTGGTCCTCGAGCAGTGGCATAGCATGGTTCATCATATTTGGGGTGGGGCACCGACCATGATTGGGGGGCACTGGGTCTGATTGGGGGCACAGGCTGTTTTTGGCAATCCTATGGGATTTTCTAAATTTTGCAATTGAGTGGGGGCACATGTCACCCCCGTACCTCTATGACGCTACACCAATGTCCTTGAGTGCTACCGCCGTGTGAATGATACCGTTTGCGATTCTCCAGTGCTGAGCATAACCTTTGGCCTTGTATTAATCATATTTAATGTACGGTTCATTTGGGGGGGGGGGCACTAGATGGGTCACAATAAGCTTCCGGTTGTAGTTCTAGAGCTGAAGTCATCAGGCATTGCAAAACTCAAGATTCCAGGTTTCAACTGAGTCGTGTGGACATGCATTCGCAATTCTCGCACACGCGCCAAACCTCAAGAATTGTATGACCATCTGAATACAACTGCTGTGTTAGAAACACCAGGCCTCAAAGATTCAGTGCATTGATATTAGTGCTATTTTTCATGTCAACAGATCGCAACTTGTCCACGCTGGGGTCCACGCCCATGCTGCTGCATACAATGATGAGAAAGGGTTTTACTTGTCACATTGAAAAAATGAATTGACCAATGAAAGTGTTAACATGGGACCCAGGTGTGGGTTTTTCAAAATTTGAAAAATATCAAATTTTTATAATTTGTCATAAAATTTGTATTATATTGTGATTTTCAAAAATGAAAATTATTTGATATCAGAAAGACATGCTTCAGTATTCAGAATGCAATTTGATAGGTCCGAGGTGCTCTCATGTCCCACAAAAAATACTGTCGACACGCAATAAACGCTCATTTTAGATCCCTTAAGGCTGGGTTTAATAGTTATCATACCTACAAGCAAACTTCATTATCTGAATATCTTCAAGAGCAGTCAAAATATGATATTCATCAATCAACATAATCAATACAATGTATAATCCAGAATGCATGTATCATTACTTAAACAATATTGATTCCAAGTAACTTTTACATTTACTCAATTAAAATGTATCAAAAAAATTGCAGGGTATGAACTATTGGGCTATTCTAGCTAAAATCCATACACCCCCTATGGAAGACATAACCATAATCTTCCACACATGGAGTGTGAATTTCAAATGAAGTTACCTGAATGGGTGACTCCATTTGCAATCTACACCCCTTGTGTGGGAGATTGAGGTCATGTCTTCCACAGGAGGTGCATGGATATCAACAGAAATAGCCCATTACTTAAACTTAAAAATAGGACCCTACAGGTCGGTTAAAATGTTACCTCTTTCAAACCTGATACCTACATGATCAATACACACTATCAAATTTATTCTAACAACCACGGCCTCAGATTGAAACTGTAGTCATTCCCGCAAGTAAAATAGTCAATGTCGAAATAACAAGACCCAATTTGTATAAATTAAGGTGAATTAAGTTTCAGCTCATGAAACTAGATCACCTATAGGTAGATGAAACCATAGACACCTAATCGATATTTTCTCTGAAATAAGTTTCGGTTTTTCTACACTTGCATTGTTTTTAGTGCGGTTTTGAGGTATAAGTTTATGACTTTGTAGCGCTGATTGGCACTTCTATAGTTTACTTTGGGTTAAAACCAATTTGATAGATGGTTTTGCAGTTTGCTATTTTAAAAACAAGAAGTCAGTCCCTTCTATTTTCCAAGGAGTTTGAATATAAACTTAACCCTCACCACACCGGTGTTGAGTCTGTAGAATGCAGACGATACATTCCAATTTTTTTTGAAAATTCATAAAATTTCAGAGTTGTACTTTTTTATGACCATATTTGGAATCAGCATGAAAAATGCATTAAAATGAGTACAAACAAGCCTAGTATTGGTTCAGTGGTTTTTGAGATAGCTCTTGATATTTTGAGAAAATAACTGAAACTTGGGACTTTTTATGTTGAAGCTTATGGCTAGCATGCAGAACATTAATAATCACTCACACATATGTAACTAAGAAGCTAGAGTGGAACTTTTATCAAAATATTTATACACTGTGCTGCAGTATGAATTATTTCTTTGCTGTTCAATTTTCATAAAGTTATGAAAGGGTAGATATTTTAAGGAATACACTGTCAACCATCTGAGTAAATTTTACAAGTCTTACTCTTCTGTTTTAAATCATATAACTTGTTTAAAAACTTTGCGAACATTAAACAACTTTTGCTGCTACTTCCCAGGCTACTTCCCAAGTTCATGTTGATCCATAGCTGTGTGGTAATTCTTTCACTTTAAGGCATATTTAGTGATTCCAGTAAAAGTGCTAAAAATAAAATTGTGTATAAATTGCCTAGAAGTGAAGGATAAGTCATCAAAATTGACATTAGGGATTTTTGAAGTAAAAAATTTGGCAAAAAACAAGGAAAACAGCAATATTGACTAAAGTTGAAACCCTATTCAAATATATGCATCTAATTTCTCTGATAAAGTAGAGAAATTACAGATTCATGAAAAATTTCTTACTTTGTCAATGATACATGGCTTAGGTTTAACCACTAGCAAGCTATGTTAGCACATAACATTAACAAAGGTCCCAAAATCTGAATTTCAATGATTTTTACGAACCTCCTTTTGAGCAAATCACTGAATAGGCCTTTAACACTGTACAATTATTTTACAAACCTAAAGCCTTCATGGCTTTAGGTTTAACCACTAGCAAGCTATGTTAGCACTAAGGTGCCAAAATCTGAATTTCGATGATTTTTACGAACCTCCTTTTGAGCCTTTAACACTGTACAATTGTTTTACACAAGGGCATCAAATGCATTATTCGCTTGCTCCACGCATGTTTCCCCACAACTTTTTTCAGGTTTTTCATTGATGCCCCCTTATTAAATCTTGTCTCAGGCCCACTTTTGTCCTGTCTCTTGCCTTTAAATAGGTTGTTTGTTTTAACATGATCGCATTTGACTGTCATCAGTGGGCGTGTGATCGGATACACTACTTTGTTTTGCATGTAATTGGTTTGCAAATTATGGCATTTGTCATTATATCATGTATTTTGGAAGCTGTGAAATAAATGTTTCATGAATTGAATTGAATTATTTTGTATTTGTTAAGTGTTCAAATTATGCTTCCTAAAACTCAATATTACTTTAATTAGCTCTGAATTTTAAAGCAGCAATTAAAGTTTGAAAAAGGCACTGAAAAAATTGTAAGTATATGATGCAGGTAACTATCCAAGCTGCAATTGGGATTCATCATTAATAGTTTTTTCAATCATTTTTCAGCAGTACCATAATTATTGAATCAACTAGCCCTACAATGTTTCCACGGAGACCTATTAAAGCAGATTGGATCATCTTCAATCAACTCGTGTAAAATTACTATTCTTAATCAATTTCTGTGTTGTTCATCCAAAAATGAAACTCATTTTATTTTGGATTGCTCCTCAAAGAAACCTAATCATGGAAACTCAGAGTAATTAGCAATTAAAGAAGTCAGTACAGTTTAAGAATCAATTCATTACAGTGATATATTAAACTCCTGCTACCTGCATTGTACTTTAAAGGCAAACTAGTTGGATATTCGAGTATTAAGTGTCATATTCATAACCTCATGAATATGGACGATGCATGTGATCCAATCATATTATATTATTTGTAAACACGCAAACGCAAATAGAGGTCATTAATATTTCACAATTGACCTCAAAGTGTATAATTGTTCCAATCTCACACATAAATAACCCCTGTTTGCATTTCATTTCATAACACGTAAGCCCGCATACTTGTTGATCGCGTATCAAATGCGAATTAAAACAGTGAACGGAAGATACATTTTCAATAGTCTTTTAAGCAAAAAATTGTGTTATTTTCATGAAACAAATTTGTTAAATGGCAGTAATGAATGACATTCATAACCTCATTAATAAACGCGATGCGTGCGATCCAATCATATTTTATTATTTTGTGAAAACGCGAACGCAAATCGAGGTCATTAATATCTCACAATTGACCGCAAAATGCGTAATTGTTCCAATGTCGCACACAATTGACTTCTAAGCGCCGTGACAGCGTCCAACGAATTGCGCGCACGCTGGCTGCCGATTTGGATTGCGCGCTACCATATTTGCACAGATTCTGATCGCACTTTTTGTTATTGGTCGTTTTGTTTTAGCCTGATCGATTTTGGGAAAGGGAAGATGTAAAAATTGTTTATTTTTACAAACTTTTGAGGAAAATTTTGTGTTATTTTGTAAAGTTAAAAGATCAAAGTGACGGTTATGAATGAGGTTAATAACTTTGCATCGGTTATATGTCGGGCATTGTGAAAAATCTAAACATTTTGCTTTGGACCTCGGAATATCCCTCGGGGCTGCGCCTCGGGATATTCCTCGGTTCCAAAGGCAAAATGTTTAGATTTTTCACAATGCCCTCCAAAAAACCGATGCGCAGTTATTAACCTCTAAATAATAACTTTGCACCATCCGTTTTAAGGTCATTGCGCAAAAATCTATGGGGTTTGTGTTGGGCCTTAGTATTTTTCCTCAGGAGCTCATACTCCCTCAGAAAATCACCTCTGCCCAAAACAAGCCCCTCCGATTTCCCACAATGACCTCAAAACAGATAGTTTCAGATGTTTGAATCCAGCACCTACACAATTTCTGTGAATTTAAGATATACAATAAATCAATTACATTTCATACCATGTATCTTCGTAAGACAGAAATGTCTGTGAATTTGAAATATGCAATAAATCTATTATACAATAGCATACCATGTATCCTAACAAAAGTATTTTATACATATATATAATACATAAGTCCATTACATCCATTCAATTTCTCAGCTTCCGTCTCAATCAATCTCCGTATGTTCCCAGGTGACAAGAAACTCAACAAACCAATTTTAGTTTATAACAAACCTTTCCAATAACTGCATTTTTCTTTTCAATCTATTATACAATTCAGGATATATTTATCTTTGCCAATCTAATTGAATTTCCCCTTGAAACCAAATATTTACTTTCCTTTCGCACATAACACTAAAAACAGAAAACTTGAGATTAATAAAAAATTTCCTATTTAAATCTATTTCTATATATCAAATACTTCAATTTTAATTTGAAAGTTGAAAAGCTGAGAGGATGTAATTGGCAACATGGCCGACGGCAAATTCCACTCATAACGCTTGATCATGTTCTTAATTTAACAAGTGGGATATAAATCAAAATGTATTTCAATTTCAATTGTTACTAATTTACTACCTAACCTAACTCCCTAAACTTACCTCTGATATACACTGTAAAAATTGCTGTGTAAAACTAATGGTTCGCTGACTGTTGATTAAATTTTGATTGAATTTGTCAAATGTATGTTGCTTATAAGACCACATGTATTTTGTAAAACTTGTGTTCAGTATTGAAAACAAACAGCACAATGCATATCTTAAATTTGAGGTTCTTACAGTTGTGACTCTCTGTAAACAAGACAAACAGCTAATGTCCCCTCCAAAGGACAAAGCATTCTCATGATTCATTTGCAAACTCAAAATACCATGGAAAAAATTAAATTTGCATTAATTTGTGCACTAGAAGCAAGTTCTCTAGTCACTGCACCAAGCACACATCCATGTTTTTCTTAAGGTCAGCAACTATTAGTTCACAGCATCTTGCGAATGGTAGTGAGCTTTGGCAAAAATTGCATTGATTATTTCATAGCGAGCATGTCGAAGAATTCAAATATCACAGATATACTTTTGTAGGTTCTGTGGTTCTTGAGTTATGTTGTAAAGAGGGCTGAAACAACAACACTTTTGTAAAACATACATAACTCATTAACAACAATAAATCAAGCACGTTTTCAAAGTATATGATTTGTAGATTGAACTTTTGTAAAACTTTAAAGTGTTATTTTTCAATAATATATTGATTTGGATATTGAAAATTGATAGGAACAATAAGGAAGATTACATACTTGTATTGGGACTTTGCCGAAATCCATCATCCATACTATGGAAGTCATAAACTTAATCTTCCACACAGGGAGTGTGAATTTCAAATGGGGTCAGCTAAAAAAAACTTGTCAGAAATACAAACTACATATTAAGCAAATCTGACACTACATTTATCTCCATGACAATTTTGATATTACTTTTGCCTAATAACACAATTCAACCAACATTGTTAGTCTAAGAACACAAGAAAAAAAGTTCATTATTTGCTCCAGATCTGTCAATTTTTATGCCAAATTGGTTGCTAGTCAAACAAAGCCAACATGCATCCTGATAATGGTTGTAATTTGCAGATTTGACTGAGAGATGCCGCTGGTGTATCAATAATTTGAAATGAGTTCCGTGTTCAATGGACTATATATGCTATCAAATTTGCCGAATTACAGCTATGATAAGCATTGCGGATAAATAATTTGAAATCAGTGAGTGATTAACCCTAGTTCTCATAGTATTGTTTTATATCAAAGTAAGCCTTCAGCAGTTAATTATTTCACTATAATTGAATACTCTCTTTACATCTAACTATTGAGGAAAATTAATTACTATCAAAACGGTTGATGTGAAATATAATTGCCGTGCAATCAAGCAAAAAACGTATCTCAACTCAAGTTTAAACACGCACTTCCTGTATTTGTTCTGCCGATGATGAGTCTTATTTTGCAAGCTTTATTCTTATTCAAAAATTACAAGTGATTTGGTTCACACAGATCTGGCACAAATTTAGGATTTTTTTTACCAAAACTCACATTAATATCTACTTCAGATTTTGCTTCATCACAGCTCATTGAGATTTTTTATAAGAAAGAATATTGTCAAGAATTCCTAAATTTATGTGAAATGCCTTTGCACCCGAGTGTTTTATGATTTAAGGTTTACAGTTTAGGACAGGATATATTAGGGTTAAGAATTGGGATTAGGGTTAGGCTAGGGTTACACACATCGTCATCATCAGTCGGCTGCGGTGCAGGCGACTACAAGCTTTCTCCAACTATTGCGATCTTGGGCAAGTGAAACAATTTTGTTTGGTATTTCTATCAGGGATGTAAATGATGCTTTGAAAAAATTACAGAAAATATTAGAAGTAAATTGTTAAGGAGAGTGACAGTGGCGAGCGCCGGAGGCGCGAAGCCCATACGGCGTGGGGTCCAGGGGCCCGCAAGGGCCTCTGGTGGGTCCAGGGCAAAGGCCCTGGTGGGGTCGAGGGGTGAAGGCCCCAGCTCAAGCTGTAGGGTTTCTGCATGTTTAGAGCCCTTAGGAAGCTGTAATCGTGGGGTAAAATGGCAGTAAATCGTCATGTAAATACTCCTTTAATTTAATACTCCTTTAAATTACAGCACAATATTACTCGCTCGGTACACACAATGTTTTGATCGTGATCGCCATCTTTGATTTTGAATTGGTCTCTTGTACAGCCATTCCATTCTCGCTTTCACATATGTACTTGTGTATTATCGTTCCACATGAAACTGGTAACAGAGGTTGTACAAATGTAAGAGAGACGACAAATGATGGCGATTTACTTATTAATTTATTTTGCCAGACAGTGATTTGCGGCATTAAAAAAACATTTCGGAAAATTAAAAAGATACAGAAAAAAACGGAAAAAATCACGAAATAACGGGAAAATACGGAAAATTTTGTCAAATCTACAAAATTACGGAATTCCGTAAATTTACGGAGAATTTACATCCCTGTTCTATACAGGGCAGCTGAAAAGAAGAGGGTTCTAAGAAAGAACCAAGTTCTCTCTACCCTTTTCATGCAGATTTTCATACAGACCAACACTTTTTTTCCCAAACTTTCCAAGCTTTTCTTAAGTTTGCAATTTTAACTTGTTATAGTTCTTTCACCCCTGCAATTAAATATGAACTGGGAACTAATGTTATAATTATATAACCAATCTTAAAGTCACTTCAAGTTTTTAATCTGAAAAAGATGGGGCAAGGCAATCACATTTCACCTTATAACATACAAACATTAGCAAGCATTGATATGATAGACCAACAATTGCCTCAGTCATATTCAGTAAAGACAATCTCTACACATCCCTTTAAGTTAATCATGAGAAATTTATCTTATACTCTTTCCATGAAAACTACTTTAAAATACTCTAAAGTCAAATTTACTTCCGTAAGGTTAATGTGTGAAATATTCTGCCTCCATTTCACATGTTTTGGTGCAGAGAATAACACATTTAGCAATCAATATGGACTAGACAGATCCATCTCATAACACAAGGACTGACTTAAACTATCTGTGTGCTGGTAATATGCTTCAACCACTGCTTCAACATAAAAAGTCCAAGTTTTGAGATATTTTCTCAAAATATCAAGAGCTATCTCAAGAACCTCTGAACCAATACTAGGCCTGTTTGTACTCATTTTTATGCGTTTTGCATACTGATTCCAAATATGGTCATGAAAATGTACAACACTGACATTTTTGAATTAAAAAAAAAATTGAAACTTGTCGTCTGCAGATGACACCCGTGTGGAGATGGTTAAACTGTAGGTGCTAAATTATGTCAAGATGATAAAAACATCAAGGTAACATCCTCTGCATAATTTACATCATTTCACACATTCCCAAACAAGGGGTGTTTCAGAAGCTATTTTTATATGGTACTTTAAAAAAGTTTTCATGTTATACACAGGCATATCCAAGTGGTGCTTCTTCATTACCGTGAGAAGTCCATGGTGGCAGCAATATTTTTTGAAGGGAGCAATGGGGAGGGGTAAGTGAAATATGGAGGCTACAAATCTGAAAAGTTTGCATATTTGCCCAAAAGGGTGACATTTTCCATGATTTTTAGGTTCTGACTGGAGGGGAGGGGCACAACTGGAAGAGGGGCAAACCCAAACCCATATGGTACTGCCACTGTTCATATCCTCATAATAATCTACTTTGATAAGAGCAAAGCTATCCTCATATAGATTGGTAAAATGGCTGCCATATACAGAATAGAGTCATTCCATCGCTATCTTCAATCTTGTTTAATGATCTATAATTATAAGGAGCTGGCACAACTTGATTACAACCAATGCTACATTCATTCACAATATTGCTATCAATATGAAGCAAATATTTTCCATAAATCTCTAGCAATTGCCGATTATTGGTATCCAAATGGAATTGGATGCTCAAGATTAAACCATGTCACCCACTTTTTTCTCATCTCTGTGCATATCCCCATGTTCCAATTAAGACTAAACCATCTCATACATTACTGGTAACACACATCAAGGTAATTGCAATCATGACTAGGTTCATTCTCAAGCGTTTGATCATTCTATCGAGAAGCGCATAATTATGACATTGCAAATTGTCGAGAACTCCAATCTTGTACAAATTTAAGATTGCCAATTTCAGAGCAAAAGGATGCACATACATTATGCCACAATGAGATATACTAATTCATTTTGCATTTCAAACTCTTTACAGATTTTTTTCCCAGAAAATTCTTGCCCAACGTGTAAATAGTGTACTCCTAATTTGTAATTCTATGGCAAGATTTTTTCCCATTTAAATAACTTTTGAACTGAATATGTGTGATTTTATAGTGTTCATTCAGTAACTTTTCTCCGAGTCCAATTGTACATTATGAGATGGGCTATTCTTGTTGAAATCCAAACACATCCTATGGAAGACATTACCTTACATTACCCACACAGGAAATAGTCTGTGCTACAGACCATGTACCTATATATCCATAGGGAGATAAACTACTGGGAACCACACACTCTTGGAAACCATAGTGGGTACGCTCCTCTCGCTGCTCGCTCCGCTCACTATTCGTGGGGCATCGCGGTTTGTGACTCGTGGCTTGTGTCCCCCTAAATTTGTGAGTAGTCTTTGACAAAGGAAACACAGGGAGCTACAGGGGGTGTAGATTTCAAATAGAGTCACCCGTTCAGGTATTCCCATTTGAAATTCACATTCCCTGTGTGGGAAATTAAGGGGGTGTATGGATTTCAACTGGAATAGCTTGTTGAATTTCAAGAAACTATATTGCTATACCTACAATGCAGTGCTTCTATGGAAGAGTAATAAAATTGACAATTTGAGTAGGTGTGTTCTTTGTCACATGTATTCCAACACCAACTTCCTGTAAACCATGAAAGAGATAAATATTTACCCTCACATCCATACCAGAATGATAATTGCACCTCCTACAACTCACCCCATCCCTATTGACCTGGATTCAGAAGTATATCTTGCAGATAACAAGTCCCTTCCCACCCCTGAAAGCTGCTATTTTTTCCTCATAATTCTCACTAAGTTAAAACCTTCTGCATAAAAATTGGGCTATTCCAAATGAAATCCACAATCCCCCTGTGGAAGATTTTAGAACTATCTTCCACACAGGGAGTATGAATTTCAAATGGAATGAACACATTAGCAGCTCCATTTGAAACTCACCCTCCCTCAGTGGACGGATCAGGTTGAATTTTTCTCAGAGGGTGTAAGAAATTCAAATATAGCTGCCAATTGAAAATCATACTACCCCCTATGGAAGATATTTCCCAAATCTTCAGCAGGGGTAGTGTGGATTTTAAATGGAATAGCCCAATGGTGCTATATGCATGTTGCTTTTACCAAAAACAGGAGATTTACATGAAAGATACAATGTAGGCCTCCATAAAGGCTAAGTTACTCATCATTGAAGCTAATAAGTGCCATAATCATTACAATTGAGTCCCACGCTCCCATCCGATGTAATCGGATAAAACACATACAATTATCACTCATACTATTTGCACACTCGAGTAAAAGGTTTCCTAATCTGACACGACTAAATCGTACCAAGTAAATACTGATGTACCCACGCTAGCAATGTTGTGATTGCCTCGTAATAAAGATACCTATAAAACTCAAGTAGCTTACACACTCTTTGATTAATGTTTGCCAATCACCCCAGATAAGTTGTGTCTCTATCATGAATAAAGTGACAAAAAAGTAGGATGGGAAAGTAGATTAGGGGGGTTGTAACCATGGTAACAGGGGAGAAACTCTCAGTATAATTTCAAACCGATTACTTAATATAAAGTTAAGTTAAACTTAAGCAAAAAAGCAACACTGATATATTGACCTGTATCTCAAGAAGCTGGAGATCAACTGTATACACTATGGGCCACAAAGGCCTCATCTCAATGGCATAGTTCAATAACCTCAATTAAACAATCATAGTGCAAAATTTGACCGTAAGTTGCAGAGTATGAGTTTTTGTACCTACATTGTTTCAAAGGTCATTCAATAAATGTACAAATGTATTGGGTTATAGAATTGTGCCCCTGATGAACACGTTGTGGATCCTAGTGATAACTTAAACAATATCATTGCCATAAGAAGATTGCAACTTACATGTAATAATATGAAAGATATCAAAATTGAGATTCAATATCTATAAAAAATATGATAACATTCAGAGAAACAACTATTACAGTAACTCCTAAGACCCATGATTTATACATGAAGGGCACCCCCTGTGCATCAATCAGTTAACTAAACCATTGTGTTATTCCAGTTGAAATCCATACACCCTATGGAAGACATAACATTAATCACCCACACAGGGGGTGTAGATTTCAAATAGAGTCACCCATACAGGTAACCCAATTTGAAATCCACACCCCCTGTGGGAACAATTAAGGCTGTGTCTTCCATAGGGGGTGTAGATTTCAACCGAAACAGCCCAATGTTGAACAAACTGCTATCATCCTCCATCCTGGATGTTCACCAGAGCAAATAATAACGGGCTATACACTGCAAAGCTATGAAGAGCAGTGTCTATATGCCTACTCTTCTCCTGGATTGTATCACAAGGGCCCTTGATATTCCTACATCCACCTTATTAACTACCGAGCTATTGACGCGTATCCTCTTCGTCGTTCATCAAATCAAATATTTGCTGAACATGTCTATTGAGGATGCCTTCAGTGTTTAATTAGCGATGATGTTTGCTTAGAGCGTCTTGTGATTATCGATCTTGTACATTAGAGAATGTTCAACTGGTGACAAAACAAAGTGTGTCAGGATGCTTGTGTTGAGACTCACAATAGATTTGAGATTTACTTTTAATTTTGATACAATGGCATACATTATTTTCAACATGACAAAAATTTATCACTTCTTGCCGACATTGATGGTAATTTCTTTGATATTAAGTTCATTCAATTCAAAACAAAATTGATTGTTAACTATGATTGTCAATATTTGCCAAAAGTCAAATTACCTTTTGTTAAAACATTTTTATGAAACTCTATCTTCAGCAGGGTAGGGGCGGCCATCACATAGGGCTCCCCTGTATATGGCTTAACATTTCAATTGTCTATTTAATTTGAAACCCATACTCCCTCTGTGAAAGACTATAGTATTTGACAACAGCAGCGGTGTCCAACTGCTCTTCCTGATTATCATGTAAAAAGAACTATGTCATGTGTTGGTACGCAGCATGATCAGTGATGATTGGCTAATGAGGTGTCCATGTGATGAAGACCGCTGAAGAACCTTGCCGAAAACTATAGCTAAATCAACCACAGAGGGAGTGTGGATTTCAACTGGAATATCCTACATCATACTCACCTATTCTTAATCTGTTAATAGAGGCAGGGCTAGACCTCTCTGTTGTTTCACTAGTTGGTGTATTGGTCTCTATACTCCCTACATCCACCCCACTGTCTGACTCCCCTTGACTATGTGAAGGACTGATCTTGACTCTCATAGCCTGTGATGACCGAGGCGATGAGGTGAAAACTGCATAGGGTTTTTTAGTTGGAGAATCTACAATGCAAAGTCAAGAAATAAGTTTTTATTAAGAATTCAATCATTATGTAAGGAGAAGAATAAAAACGGATGCTTTTACACCAAAAAACATGTAAAGAGGGCGTTTTCAATTCCTGTCCATGAGTATACATATCCAATAGTTTGAAAAGTGACATTACCAGGGTTTTTATTTGAGAGGACACAGTGAGTGCCAGAAGTTGGTTAGCACAATAGCTGCCCTGTGAACATTTGGCAATTTACACACAGTACATTGCACTCAACCGCATGGCAGCTACACATGGCAGCTATTGCACTTACCCACTTCTGGCACTGAGCAGTAGTTTTATCCATTTCCCTTCCTCAAGACAGTTAAGTGTGCATTTGATACAAACATGATTGAAGGTGGTGCATATGCAACATGCGATGCAGAGCGAAGTGACAGTGTCCTACAGATCGATACATCATCTTTGAAGGCATGTGTAAATCACACATGGACACCTGTCTTGAGGAAGCCAAATGCACTATACATGCCAGTGGTAAATGAAATTCTGTTGCTTTTTGCAGCATGCTGTAATAAAGACTCTTATCTAGTGGTAGATGAAATGGCACAGCTTTTTGCAGCATCCTATAAGACTTACCTAGTGGTAGATGAAATGAAGCAGCTTTTTGCATCATATGTGGCGTTCTCCTGATGCTATGTTGGCTGCTTGGTGATACATTGTGTGAAGATATAGGCTTATTACTTGGAGATGAATTGTTAGACATCGCTGATGCCATTGGACCATAAACCTTCATCTGGATAAAGGAAAATAATGCAGCAAGATTGTTATTAGGCAATCGGAAGTGGGAGTAAATAACACTATCTGCTCCATTGACAACCATGTGAATGGACAGAAACTATTGAGAATTCTGCCATATTTCTGCCATTTAAAGATTTGTTATAGTTCTAAACATTCTATTTATACAGAATTGTTTCCATATACTTCAATTTTCAAGAATTGTTTAGATTGCAATGACATGACATGTTTTTTGATGGGTAAAAGGCTTTTTCTTCCATAACTTCAACAAGTTCTTTTTTCCCCATACCAAAAAGTAGGGAATTATCAAGTTTATATACCCCTGCACCCAATACTTTTCTAGTTATTGTTGATGCACAAAAAAGTGCCAAATTCAAACCTGATGGTTATGTATTCATGTCAACATTAATACTTCATATTTTACTGTAAAAGTAGAAACTTTTGCCCTACATTTATTTTCGGGCTTTTCGCATACCACCGCAAAAATAACATAATACAAATATATTCCATTTGTGTATCTGCCAATGTATTGAAAGTTCATATTTGGTATAAAGCGTGAAAAAAAAATCGCACACAAAATTTCCATTTTTACAGCAGTCTTGTCAAAAAAGCGACAATCATATGATATAGAGATGTTCTCAATCAAAATGAGATCAACGTTGAATATTCATAAACTTATGACAGGTTTACCTTAAACACAAATGTTACTAACACTCCAATCAAAATTGAATCAATAGCTTCTGAGATATCAAAACTTGTCGTATCCCATAAACAATAGCATGAAACAGGATTATACGTGCTTGTTATGTCATATTTCAAAATCAATTTTCTCAAAAACCGCTTCATTTTGTTCGATTACATCACATTATTATCCATACGTGATATAAGATGAAATAGCTACAATTTTCTGTCATTGATTCCATTTATACATCTTGCTGTTGTTAATCGACAGACGAAGAGTTTTGGCACACACTATTTGAAGCAAATCTCTGTGTTTTCTTTGCAATGGGCTGTTCTGGTTGAAATCCATACACCCCTTGTGGAAGACATTACCTTAATCACCCACACAGGGGGTGTAGATTTCAAATTAAGTTACTCATTCAGGTTACCCCATTTGAAATTCACACTCCCTGTGTGGGAGATTAAGGTCATGTCTTCCATAGGGGGTGTATGGATTTCAACTGGAATAGCCTATACATAAGTTAAATAAAGTGATTCAAACATTTCTGCAGAAGTTTTGCGATAAGAACAATAACAAAATATATCAAAGTTATTGCTGAACTCTTTGCATGCTGGCCATAAGCTTCAACATAAAACTTTTGAGATATTTTCTCAAAATATCAAGAGCAATCTCAAGAACCACTGAACCAATACTAGGCTTGTTTGTACTCATATTATTGCATTTTTCATGCCGATTCCAAATATGTAATGAAAATATACAATTCTGAAATTTTGGAAATTCTGAAGAAAATTTGAAACTTATCGTTTGCAGCCACCACCCACGTGGAGATGGTTATGGTGAACGAAGCCCTGGGTATAATTTGAAACAAAGCCTTGAAAATATTCTTGACTTAGCTCTATAGATGATCCAAGTTTTTCTTTTCTTGATCATTGTAAGGATGTTTTCACATATGAATGTTAATCATCACTGGTCATGATTTGCTCATGACTCTGACGTGACCAGACAATAGTTTCAACGCAGCGTAAATTTGTGCCCAAAGGCAAATTTAATAGTTGGCTGTCAACTTGTATATTTTCAAACCTGGCTTTCTGGTTCTCAAGCATTCAATGTAGCACAACTTGATTGAGGATTAAACAAATTGTCCCATATCATGCAATGATATGTGGCCTGATCTGATCCAATCAGGCCAAAGTCGGAAATGTTGAAAATTGAGTTACGTGGTCAGTACACATTAGTACATAAGCTTACTGATTTTGAATCCCCAGGTCTCCAGGTCTCTTGAATACTTCGATGCAAAGTTATGAACCTTTTATATGCCAAATATCTTTTGATTCTTATAGTTTTTTCTTCTCACTTTTTGCCTATATCTCAGTTTTATTATTGCCGACTTTAGACTGATTGGACCAGATCTGATCACATATAAGGAGCTGAGAGACTGTTACTTGCAGTTCACCCCAAATGGGTTGTTTATGCACAACTCTGCACATTTCACTTAGGGTTCACCCCCCCCCCCCTTTGTCAGCCTCCTTCCTGGGTTCATCATATCAGTATGAGTAGTTGAAATCCACAAACCCCTTATGGAAGACATGATCTTAAGCTTCCACGTGGGGTGTAGCTTCAAATGAAGATTAATGTTTTGTCTTCCATAAGGAGTGTATGGATTTCAACTGGAATAGCCAATACAGTTTGCTGAGAAGGCTTGGCAAAGTCATAGCCAACTTGTCCCAAAAGGGCGACTCTTATAAACAAATCTGGTGATTTGTCATATCACTATTTAATCATGCATCATATTTGTGACCTGCAACCATGCAATGAGCGTAAAGTCGCAAGTTAGTAGTTTCGAGATGCCCTAGCTGTTGCTTTGGTGTTCTATGTTTCACACGCACTGTTCAAGCTAATATTATGTCTGTATGTCCTTTATGAATGGGGACACAATGGGCCATTCACAAAGGACATACTACTGTCTTGCACAGGTACGCGACAAACAAAGAACATCAACTCAGCAGCCAGGACGTCTCGAAACTCCCAACTTGCGACTTTACGCTCATTTTGTGGTAGCAGATCACATTTGTGACACGATCTGGTCCATGGGGGCCAAAGGCGGCAAATTTGAAACTGAGATAAAGGTAAAAATGTGGAGTAAATAAACAATAAAATACATAAGAAAATAGACATCAAAAAACATCATAACTTTAGAACCAAGTATGCTAGACCTTTGCTGTTATCAGTAAATGATAGCCTATTGTATGTATAATGTAATAATTACAGTAACTCAATTTTCAAAAATGCCTCCTTTGGCCCCCATGGACCAGATCCTGTCACATTTATGGTTTTCTCTGTCATGCATGTTTACTTACTTCTGAATCTGGACTATATCTTTTGTCTATCCTGGCTTTTTCTAAGGCTTCTGCTATTGCTAGTGATGCAGTATGTACTCTCTGGTAGATAGCTTCACCTTGTGTGGTCTTCACAGTAAACAGACCTTCCCCTGTTTCACAAAACCTGTTGGGGTAAATTAGAAAGGTAAAAAGAAGAATCATGGTTATGCTGGTTTGCTTCCGTTATACTTAAATCCATAATATGTGTTTTGCTCCACAGTGACGCCATCAATTTTTCTTGAATTTCCAGTTTTTGCAAGATTGTAATGTCTAATGGTGTACTAAAATACCATGTGAAAGATTAATTACAGTAAAATTTTTATATTTTACTGTAAAACTTAAAAACTTTTATATTAAATCCGGAGATTCCAGTTTTATTCCAAGTTCACCGATCGAATGATGGCTAGAACGTCTCGTGGATGTGAGCTTATGTGTACATATATCATTGAATCAGTGACGTATAAATTGTGAGCATATTGCATGCAGAGTTACAATGTACGTCTAGTGCAGGGTAATACATTCAAAATTGTTTTCACATATCGCTATGGTAATTACCGTAAAACCTCGTCTATAAGCATATAGAGTGCTTCTGATGAAAGCTAAATTAATCCAGGCGCCATTATGGAGTTTGAGCAAATAAATTACAGATCCAAGCATATATAAACAAGTATTATTGTAAGACCAATCTATTATATTGGCATATTTATGCATGTATCGTATTGATTAAGCTTTCATCAAAACATTATATATGCTTGTAGACAAGGTTTTACGCGTCCTGTTACATCACTATTTTCGCAGCGAACAGAAATGTTATAGAACTTTTGCATACTTTCAATAGAATCCAGTGGTCCACAGCCCTAATCCCTTTCACTACTCACCTTCCTGATTCAAATGTAAATCTTGAGCTATCTCTGCCATATCTCCTCAATGCATGTAATGGCCATGTGACCAGCTTGAGTCTGGGGTTGAACACGTCCCACAGGTAGATATTCTCTTCCGTTACTTGCAGAGTGCATTCACCCGACATTGAGAGTTGAGGACATGGTAAAAGGTAGACATGGTATCTCTCTGAAAAATGACACAAGGAATATATTAAACAAGTTAAATAAAGATAAATGTATCTAACAATGTATTCCAGAATTAAGGCTGGTGAGGGCGCTGCCCTAGTTCATTGGTAGTGTTTTCAGTGGTTGGTAATCTCTCTGAAAAATGACACAAGGAAAAATATGTTAAACAAATCAGCTCAATTATGTCATATGAACAATATAAATGCTCTCAACAAAACTAGGCTATTGTAGTGTACTTTGCTTTCAATCACAACAATGGTCTGCCATTCCTATGACCAAGCATTGGTATTATAGCTGCTAGTGCACCCCAAAACACACACGCTCATGCAACTGTTCAAGAGCAATATGCTTGCTCCAGGTTCACTCCTAAAAATGAATTTAGATAATTGATTATAGAAGGTTGATTAATAGACCCTTTGAAGTCAAGACATGATTATGATACAGAACAATTTGATAGGATGTATTTTAACAGGCATGATGTCAATTTGAACCACATTTGGTGACATCTTAGTACTAGTATTTAACACTTCTATAACACTAACATACATAGCTGGTGATCCATCCCCACCTCTCCAACACCACCCCCCCCCCCCGACACACACAGAGGACTATCAAGAGCAACTTTAACTTTGAAGTCAAGGCTTGACAATGATACAGATCAACTTGAATGCATTTCATAACAGATATGATGTCATTTTGAACCACATCTGGTGACATCTTAGTATACAACCATGACAACATAGCTGGTGATCCACCCCGACACCCCCATACACACCCACTCTACACACACCCACCCTACACACACCCACACAGAACTATCAAAAGCAGTTCTTATGCTGCTTCACTCCAAAACATGTGTATCTACAATGACTTTTGATGTAGGCTAAACTTTGAAGTTAAGGCATGATAATTGTTACATTGTATTTCACAACAGATATGATGTCATTTTGAGCCACATTTGGTGACACTTTAGTATACACCATACATCTTTATATTGAAATGTGAGTCCAAGGAACTTGTATGTACAATAGCTGCCTTTTGGCATTTGCAATTTGTAGCACTTTAAAGGTGTCTAGGCTAATAGTAATGGGACTTGAGATGCTTCCAAGAGCAACTTTACTCACCAGATGAACAATCCATATGAATTTGTCGTGTTCACTCAAGCTTCATTTTTAGCGCGACTTGTTTTCGGGTCAGAAAAGGCTTGAAAAAGTTGAAAAATTGCCGATTTCGCACGGGTTTTAGTCCGTTCTTTTGAATGGAAAGGTCGTTTTTCATGGACGAAAAGGGTTTGTTGAAGCTTAGTTTGTCACCGATCGTGTAGTATAAAATTTATATTTATATCTTGTAAAAATCCACCGTCATTTAATTTCTTCTGTTCCCAAGTTTCGCCAAATTTCCCGTGGCGTGATCATTTTTAGTCCATGGTGACCAGCCTCCTCTGTGTATAAATACTCCGGCGTGTATTATTTATTTTGGATGAAAGCCCTATCATTTTACTGACAATCTTAGGCAAATGCTGATATAAAATTCTTTCTGATTGGTTAAAATAAAGCATGGGTGCCCAAATTGCTTACAAACTCGGCCACAGGACTCGGCTTCCTCCGATCAAAATATATAAGATTTATACACAATATTATATGTACAGAAAACTGAAAATGTGTATGTTTTTACTGTTGTTTTTAAATGTCATAAAAATAAATACTTGGGGAGCTATGACGAAAAAACAAAAAAGTATGTTCAATAATTTCCAACTGTTTTCCGATCCAGTAGCGCTGTGTGTGCGGAATTTCGTATCGAACAATAGAAATGTTGTTTGCATTGCTTTGTCTGTATTGAACAGTAGATGGTGGTCAGAGAAAATCGATAAATGCCCAGTAAATTTACTATACAATTTCACTGAACAAAATTACATTGGAGAAATTCATATGTCAAACCTAAACATGCTAAAGCCCTGAATGAGATAAGTTTCTGGATTCCTCTGCAACCGCAAATGTCAAAATCTAACTCAAGGCAGCCATATGACTTTAGCAATTTGCAATACATTCAAGCACAAGAGTCATTTGTGGTGCTAAATATAATTTAATTTTTGCACTGATATTCTTTATTTTGGTTACTATGTACTGAAAAGTCCATTATAATTAAAGTTCCTATGAAAGAGGCCTATTACCATGATTACCTATTAAAATACAACAGATTTTGACAGTTTTTTTGGTTTTTGGTTATAACTTAAAAACAATTTTTCTTTGCCAGATGTCATTTGTATTGCTTCCACCAAGTATTACTCCATATGAAGAGGTAGTTTTCTCTGTAAATGACAGCAGTTTGTTTTGACAATCATAATCTGTCATATCCATTCTATGGATGGTTGCTACTTCTAGTTTCTCATGCAATACTGACCGCTTTTCTGAACTAACTTACGAGAAACCATATATGACACGCTCTGACAAATCCAGGAACAAGTCGCATTTTTGACATTTCATGATTTGGATAAAAATGTAAGCACTAGACAATAAGCTTTAAAATGATACCAAAATTATATAAATATCATCAATACTTTTCAAGATATTGATAATTTTGTAAATGATACCTTGATATTTTGCTATTCTGGGTAATGGTCCAATTAGTTTCCTGCCTTACACAAGACTGAATAGGGATTATCATAGTTCAACTATTATTTATTGATTAAATAAACCTGTTTTAAATAAGTACTTTCAAGGATTTGAAATACCACAAAATTAAGAATTCCAAAATTTGATTTTTTTTTTAATGGGCATGTCATGGCGACTTGTTCCGGGTTTTGTTGGAGCTGGTCACATATTATTCAATATGAAGAGGTAGTTTTCTCTGTAGATGACAGCAGTTTGTTTTGACAAGCATAATCTGTCATATCCATTCTATGGATGGTTGCAACTTCTAGATTCTCATGCAATATTGACCGCTTTTCCAAACTAACTTACGAGAAGCAATACACAAATTACTTCTGCCTGAGAAACTGATGAGAAACTGATGATCAAAACCGTAACAAAAAATGTCAGAGAAAAATGTTGCAGTCCTCAAAGCTATCTTATCTTATCTTATACACATGATTCAGTTGCCATGCCCTAAAATTTGGCAAGCCATGAGTGTTTACAAAATATTGGGCATTCATGTCGCACAGGGCAGGGACGTGCACAAATCAACCTCTTGTACAAAATCTAAGCTCTTAAAATTATAGAAGTATACAGTATAGCATTTGTTAGCTCAATCGATAAGGCGTTCGACTATGGTGCGAGAGGTTGCAGGTAAGAACCCTGGCGGTGCCTAGTACGCTCTCGTGAAAAAAGAATTGGCTTGAAATTCCCCTGGACAAGGAATTTACTGCTAATTGTCTCGTTGTAACCTGTACGAAACTCGGGGAGCTGATCCTGGTTGCGAAGGTTATTTGTGGATGTCTATGATGTGCGCTCTTGAAGCAGAAAATGTTCCTGAATTGTTGTTAAATGGTTTATGGAATGATGTGGGCCATAGTGGTCAGCGGGAACCTGCAAAGTGTGCTGAGGTTTGTGGATCAGCATCTAGACGTTGTGCCTGTGCGTAGCGCACTCACTCGCTGCATTTTTTTTGTTATTTCCCATTTAATTCATTGCTAGATTTCAACCTACCACTTTGTTCCATGTGTAATCCTGCCATTAGTATATCAGGTTCTCCTGTAGCTATCCCACAATGCTCTGGGCACAATTCTAAGGCTAAGGCTTTGCACCAATCATCAGCTTCCATTTCTGAAAAATACAAAAAGAGCAGAAAAAGAAAAGGCTCAATAAAATTCAGTTTAAACCATGTCAGCAAGGTCAGGATCCAACCAAAACTTGCTTATCTGGTTTAAAGTGTGACTTGGGGACAGTGCTCCCTCGGAATAATATTATCAGGGAAAAACGGTGGACAAAATGAAAATTTCTCTTAAATCAGCACTTTTTGGATGCTCTATTATACCTCTAATCAGGACCAAATATTCATTGATTGACATAACAAAAACTGAAGCTATACAACACCAATACATAGTGAACCAGTACATAGAGAGCTAGAGCTCTAACAGAAACTCAAATGGTTGCTGGCTCATCCAAAATTACGCCATATAGGGCATGCATGTTTGTGGAATCTATAACAAAAAAAGGTATTCATGTTAACATTATTCTCATCATTCATATTTAATTATGCCCTTAAAAACCAAATGAATTAATACAATAACCCATGACACACTGTAAACTTCAAATTCCTATTTCAAATCCTGAATCATTATTTTGAAATCATATACCCATCCTTACCCAGCCATGAATAATGACTAATATCTAAAACAAAGACAAGTGTTTCTGCTCACCTTCCTACATTTTTCTACAAAACAAAAGTGCACTCTAATTCATCCCCACCAATGCCTGAATGCAAGACAACAAGAATCTATATCGATGAGTTAGTGCAAAAAAAGCCTTATCTGCAATAGCTGCCCTGTGGACAATATGACCCAGGGGGGCCACTCATATAAAGAGTTGTAAGCATGCGTGTGAACAAAAACGCGGAATATGGGTGGTTTTTTCTACTGCAACACGGGCCCGCACGGGCCCGTGTTAAGGGTCTCAAAATCATTGATTATAGCAAATAAGGGTGTCATTTTTGACACCATCTGTCCGTGCTAAGGATATAGTTAAATCACATCCTAGGCCTACCCCTACAATCGTCATAATAAAATATACTGCCCTAATAATGCAGGCGATAATTATGTTGAATAATGATAACTGAGTAGGCCTAAGCCTACCAAATCCAGTTCGGAAGTATCCAATTAGAGTATAATAATAAAGGAAATACTTTTTTACTTTTTTCTTCAAAATTGATCATGCATCCTTGCCAAGGGTTGGATTTAATCCCCTTGTAACTTAGTCATTGTTAAGGGTATGGTTAACAAACCATTATCCTTGTTAAGGGTCATTTTGAAGACACAATGGTTGTCCTTGTTAAGGGTGCTTTTCTGAAGTGCATTCACACGCATGCTTACAACTTGCAATATGACAATATCTGTATTCTATATTGTAAGCTATTGTACATATATGACACCTGGCAGCCATCAGATATGGCTTTCTTGTACTATACCCTCGATATACAAATGATAACGCATGCACTCCAGAAAAAACAGGCGGTATATGGATTACAAGAATAACATGCCAGGACTGGGCTTCCCCCCTTTTCCGCTCATGGGCATGTAGAAAGGTTATACCAGGTACGGTGAATCATGGTGTGGGATCTCCCAGGAAAGCAAAGCTGCAATCAGTAGGATTACGCTAAATGTGTCTGCTAGTCTGCACTGAAAGATGATTTACTCTGCTCAGGATTACCTAAACTCTATGACTTATTGCAATATTTTTATTAAGGTTTGACTGGTTTTGTTGTTAGGCATTGATCGGATTAAGGTAAAACTAGTGAAAATTTGAAGTAAAATGTTGAAAGCTTTACTTGATAGTTGTTCAGATCAGATGGCATTCGCTTAACTCCACTGGTTTATAGTGGAACTGGTTCATCACATTCCCTATAAACTCCACTGGTTTAGTGGAACTGGCTCATTCTGTATTGGGTCAAATGAAGTTGAATCCATTGATCCTCACAGAGAGATTTAGCTTAGGGGTGTGTTTAAATCTAATATCAAGGAAAATATGCTTGACATAAGATGTTGACAAGTGCCAATCATAATTTTAAAAATTTTGTGTTATGGACATTACTGCTTTTATCCATCATGTCGCTATCTTTTTGTCTCTCTGGCACTGTTTCTCTGTCGTTGTCTCTCTCTTTCTCTTTCTTCTCTATCTGTCTGTCTGTCTTCTTTTTCTGACTGTCTCATTGTATCTCATTCTAACACTATACAAAATCTTACAAAGCGAAGCTACTATGCTTGCATGCATTCCACATGATGCGATGATGCAATCACCATAAGTCATATATACACAAGGATTTGTAGGCCGGGCCAGTGAAACACCTGTAGCTACCGGTCACCGATAGCATCCTTGACACCCAAGAGGTCTGGGGTTTGAATCCAAGGTAAACAAACAACTTCTTTGTTCATTTTCTTCCTTCAAAACTTCATTCTTTTCTTTCCCATCAGCACCAAAAAGCCTGATTGTGTTAAGGGGGTACAATTTTGTGCCTATTTTTGCATTTTTCTCAAAACTTATAGCGCATTGGGGACAAGTAAGATATGTATATTATAGGGGCATGGACTACAACTGCACTAGACAACAGTTGTGAAGTTAAGCGTGCTTCAGACTCCGTATTGTACGTACAATATTGTATGTACAATACTTTTCGTGACGTCAAAAAGTATTGCACATGCAATAAATAGTATGTACCGGAAAAATATATATTTTGCTACAATCATTTGTTGCTTAATTGATACGGAGTTGCCAAATTTCTAAGAGTGGTAAATTTAGTGAGTGCACGGAATGATGAACATCTTTTAATGTCTTCTTGTATTCAACTGTACTTGAGTTATTATATAATCAATGGGCACCTTTTTAAAGTTAATAATATTAATACTAATATTAATAATATTAAAATTGTAATAATAATATAAATGGCACATTCAGTTCTTATTTATTTATAGATTTATCTATTTAGGCCTATTTGTTTATTTATTTATTATTTATTTATTTATTTATTTATTTATTTATTTATTTATTTATTTATTTATTTATTTATTTATTTATTTATTTATTTATTTATTTATTTATTTGTTTATTGATTGATTGATTGATTGATTACTGATTGATTAATTGATTTAGAGATTCATTTATACTGATTTATTTATTTATTTATTTATTTATTTATTTATTTATTTATTTGTTTATTGATTGATTGATTGATTGATTACTGATTGATTAATTGATTTAGAGATTCATTTATACTGATATTTAGTCATATATTGATTTAGTCAGTTTAAAAGTATTATTTGTAGGCCTAGGTATGTATTTATTCTGGTTCTGATTTTATTGATACTGATATTTTTGTTATTTTTTAAAGTTTTGGCATAGCATTCGTTACATTATAACACGCTGTGTTGTGAATTTGCAACACCTTTTTACATATTAATATCGTTGAGGCATGTTATGATGGTGTATGTTATAGGCCTACTTATGATCATCACAATACATCCATACACATGTTAATGCAGTAACCGTAGCGTTATAGGGGCACGGAAGCCCCCCCCCCTATTGATCTGAAATTTTAGAAAATCCCATAGGAAAACTGCGAAAGCGGCTTGTGCCCCTCCCCTCATCAGAACCGGATGCAACGCCTTCTATACTTTTTCATTAATTATAGGCGTATTAATAGTAATGCGTTGAGTTTTTAAAAAGTAATATCAATTATGAAGATTATCATTCATCCAGGTATAAATAACTATGAAATTATTATAATCTGATCTACTGGACTTACGTTTTTGTGAGTGGCAATATTTCACTTTTGCGCTTTAACATCAGTTGGCCTGATGATGCATCCGAGATAGGATGTGAAATATTGCCACTCACAAAAACGTAAGTCCAGTAGATCAGATTATAATAATTTCATAGTTAAAAAGTAATATCTGCCTTTATTTCTTTCTTTTTGAAATGACATACGGTACTTGTTACAAAAACAAACCAGCATGGAAAACATTTTTTTTTTTCGTCAGAGGCAGATATTTGGTCTATTCAGTGTCATAAAGCTACAAAATAGACGATCTTTTAAAATCACTTTTAAATGGCTATTTTTTCAACCTTATTGTTTGTATTTGTAATGTTCACACAATCTGACAATGTCCCAACTTATACCTAATATGAATCGAGCCATTTAACATGTGCTTGTAGGACAACGATTTTGAATTAAACTTGTTAATTGTGATATTTTAATTCCCCTAGAACACCACAGTTAAGCGTCCAAAATTGTAAGAGGGTTTTCTTTTATTTTACCTCATTATTTCGCTAAAATTACTCGAAAACCCTCCTAAGAGTTGTTGTTACCAATAAACATATCATAATTTTGGGCAAAGGATAGCCAAATAGTTGACCGAAATCGTATATTTGCACCAATTTTTGACTGAAATCGTATATTAGCATTACCGTCCCTTCGTGGCTATATTGCAAGCCAGATTGCTGCTAAATGTGAAACGAGATTACTTGAAATATATATTTCAGAGTTGAAAGAGTTTCAATTCTACTGAATATATTTCTGAAATATGTCTCTCTGATTGGTTGATTGTCAAGAGGATTACGGCATCCTCAAAGCCTCTTGTTGTAATTCTCTAATCGATATCTATTATAGGACCGATCTTTTGAAATCCATACAACCGTGTCAAATGAAATAGTCTCGAATCATAATTTGTGCACGATACAACGTTGATACGTCAGATTTCGGAATTTTATTTCAAATAGGCATAAATCACATTGAACAGTTGAATGCTGGCAAAAGTTGATAAAATAACTATGGGTCGAATTTACATTAATCAGTGTCCTGGGCCAGGATAACATTTAGGACTCCTTCCAATTCTAAAACAATACTTCACCAAATGTCCTTGCTTTCATTTTCTCATTTAATTTGTTTTAATTTTAATTAATTTCTTTATCCACTGGCTCTGTGGTAAATCCGGTATTGCCAAATATTTCTCGCCCATTACCCGTGTTAATCTATTTATTTATTAAAATGCACCATCTATTAAATTCCTGTAATACAATGTATAGGCCTAGTGTATTTGATAACAAATTTGTTTTTATTTTTGATTAGAATTTGGGTTCCATTACACGATTTCATATATATAAAATAAACCTTGAATAAATATATTTGATTGTTTTGTAAACATTAAATTTGATGTTTACTCATAATTATGTCTGGAAAGTCAGGGAAAAACTAAGGAGTATCGGTATTTAGTTTCCTGGGAAAGTGGATCAGATGAGCAGTGAGTAAAAACATTCGCCCTAAATCTTTATTTGATTTTAATTTTTTATGAATTTATTAGGCCTACTGGTAAAGTGCATCAGCAGCAGCAGCAGCAGTAGAAATTTCTCTTGCATAGATTTTCTGGTGACCTCGCTTGGATTTAGCAAACAATGAACCGTCAGGGTTATAGCGCGTTATTTAATCTGATTCAACTCGTCGTGGCACGTATATTTATTGCATGTGTAATACTTTTTGACGTCACGAAAAGTATTGTACATACAATATTTTACGTACAATACGGAGTCTGAAGCTAGCCTAACAGTCAAAAATGAGGGAAAACCAATATTTGATCAATAAATCAATAACTACTTGCTTTGAGTTGCTGAATTTTCAGTACAGTAGTTGTAGTCCGTGCCCCTATAATATACATATCTTAATTGTCACCAATGTGATATAATTTTTGAGAAAAATGCAAAAATAGGCACAAAATTGACCAGGGGTGTAGTACCCCCTTAAGGTTAATGATAAATGCAACGATAGCAGCAAAAGCAATTCATGTATCGAAAGGAAAAAGCTACAGAACTAACTCACGAAATACGCCCTGTAGAAGTAGGACATGTAGGCTATATTATATATGTAATTTCCTTACACTTGAAATTACTCTTTAGTAGTAGTGAAATTGGGGCTCTGCAAAAATCCTTATCTAAAACGATAACAAACTACTTAAATCTAATGATCCAAATTTTCATTGTAGTTGAAACTTTTGCTTGAGTGAATAAGTGTCACCTGTTTGTTAACAATCCTTTAAACATTTTTTCACAAGATCTCTATAATATCCGAAGTTCTAAAGCATTTAAATTAGAAATAATTTGCGCATTGAAAAACTTTCTCATCACATGCCATACATGGGGCTATTCCAGTTGAAATCCATACACCCACTACAAAAGATGACCTTAATCTCCCGACACAGGGGAACAGATTTCTGATGGAGTCCCCGCAATCCCATTTAAAATTCACACTCCCTGTGTGGAAGATTATGGTCATGTTTTCCATAGGGGGTGTAGGGATTTAAACTGGAATAGCCCAAATCCTTTAAACATTTTTCACTACATCTCAGTTATATCTGCAGTTTTAAAGCATTTAAATTGGAAATAACTTGCACAATGAAAAACCTTCTCCTCAAATGCCATACATTTGATAAACTTGATTAACATCTAAATACACTTTGTATGTCATATCAGCTTCCCTCTTTCCTAGCTATTATTTTCTCTTTCTTTTATACGAGATTCTTGTTGGTAAAATGTAGGCCGGATCTACTGCACGCAGACAAATTATGTTTAAGTGGTCAACCAATACCACCCTGACAAGTACAATTCAATCACACACATACGAAGGGCTATTCTAGTTGAAATCCATACACCCCCTGTGGAAGACATGACCTTAATCCACACAAGGAGTGAAGGTGTCAAATGGAGTGACCATTTCAGGGAATCCGATTCAAAAATTCACACTCCCTGTGTGGGAGATTTAGGTCAAGTCTTCCATAGGGGGTGTAAGGATTTCAACTGGAATAGCCCAAACTGCTGAAAGAAGCTTGCTTGATTTGGGTTCTGTCTGCTTTAATTGTACACATGTGAATTCCACAGTAATGCTTACAACGCAGTGGGAATCTACGCTATGCTTTATTTTTGTCTGAATACTATCCTAGACATATCTGAACAACGTAAACAAGAAAAGCTCAGATTTTTCTGTCTGTATATGCCACACGTTAAGTGACTTTGAGCCTCAAAATTGATCTCAAGTATGTCTTTTCAGCCTACAATGAGACTCTATTTTCATTGCTAAAATCACTTCTAACCCATATAATTTCATTTGTGGAACTGGGCCAGTTGTTAGCCAGAGAAAATTGTCTGAAATACAGGTTTACATTTACCATACTATGGTAGACATGACCTTAATCTCACACCCAGGGACTGTAGATTTCAAATGGAATCACCCATTCAGGTAACCCTAGTTGAAATTCATACTCTCCTCCCTGTGTGGAAGATCCCCAGGAAGATCTTGTGGGGTGTATGGATTTCAACTGGAATAGCCCATACTATGGCAGACATGACCTTAATCTCCCACACAGGGGTGTAGATTTCAAATGGAATTGCCCATTCAGTGTAACCCCATTTAAAATTCACACTCCCTATGTGGACAATCCCCAGGAAGATCCAAGTCTTCCATAGGGGGTGTATGGATTTCAACTGAAATAGCCATTTACTCCATTACGTAGCTCACACCAATTCTACTTCATTTTATCCTCTTCAAATATCCCGTAAGAACTTTGTGAATACTTAGCAGAGAAAAATTTACATCCACTAATCCGAGTACGAATCAAGCTATATAAATTGCTCCATCATTATCACAACCATCTTGAGATGCTCCATCCACCTTAAGCTTATATCAATGGCATGCCAATGGCACCAAAATTATAAAGCCCTCTATACCACACATTGTGTCAAAGACCTATCAGTCTCCCCTGCCTATAACCCACCTGACTTCTGACGCTGTATCACACCTGTCACACCTAAATCCATTGTCTTACACCAAATGAGATCAATCCCAATCACAATGTAACAAACAATGATCGCGATAACATCCCTCCGAGCTCATATCAACATCGCAAATGACATACAAAATTCATATCATGAGATTAAAAAACTGAGAGAAAGAGACAACGAACGAGAAAAACACGACAGAAGTATGACAAATGGATTATGATATTCCCTCGGCATCAATATTATTTTTTATCCTAGGATGAGTCACTCAATATGAGGAAACCTGTCGTGATGAAACGTGAAAATATGGGAGGGGAAAGGTAATGGAATGAAAACATTTGGGTGTACGGTAATCAATACTTAAACAATGGGTTTTAAGTTCCATAGGGCGTTGCCCTATTATTTTGTTTCTAATTAAATTTGTGCAGATATTGGAAGATGTCATTATGCCTCTAGCTTATATGTTTATGTCTCAATGTTTTGATTCAAACGTTACAATTTCTTGACATATTTTTGGGCATATTTAGTGACTTGTATACATAGGATTACAGGTGTAGCTCTGATAATGTGAACTTGAACTTCAAAGTCATCTGATTTTAAAGTAGATGCCTGTCCTTCAAACTCCTGTTTTAATGATTTGTTAAATCTTACAGGATTATATCTTTACTCCCCCTGTTACTTTTTTAAATCTTACAGAATTATATCTTTACTCCCTCCTCCCTTGCTTTTTTTTAAAGTAAGAAATACTTGAACTTTTCAAGGTAAGGCCTAAGAAAATTGTTTGATTGGCATAACCTGACCAACCTACGAATAGGCCCGACCCCGACTTTACTTTTTTTTTTGAAAAAATAAAAATAAATAAATAATAATTTTTTTCTAAAATTTAATAAAAAGAAGACAAAATGTTCCTTGAAGGTCTTTATCAAATGCAATTTACAGCTTTAAAAGTAAAACAAAAACAACAACAACAACAAAATTCCTACCTACCTACCCTATTTTTTTAAAATGTTTTTAGGCCTAATATGAATTCAAAAACATGAACCCCTTTTTTTTAACCTGATTGGAAATTGTACAGTAAGCTCATCATGTTACAGGGAACCCTGGATCTGGCACTCTGGGGTATTTTTAGATCACGAAATTAGGGGTATTTTTAGATAAAGAAACACAGAAGAAATGCATTAATGAAGGGCAAAAAAAAAATTGTGAAATCGCTGAAAATTGTTTTTTTTTTTTATTCTGAAAACTTCATGAAATGAGATGCAAAAGGGGTGATTTCAGAGTTTGCCGATGAGCATCAGAGTACCCATGGATACACAGAGTACCAGAACCAAAAAAAATACTGCACATAGTCAAGTCATGAACTTTAAAAAATATATTTCAGTGTTTGATGCAAGTTAAGTCTCTTTCACCGTGCTTTGATACACATATCGCACATGGTTAAGGCCTATACTTGAAAACATGTTGAGCATCTTAATCTCAGGCCACAGACATCCTAAGAGAACATTACTATACAACGCATGCCTTCATAGTACTAAATCCAATCCACATGTAACAGTTTATAGTTGAAATAATGTTGTACATAGATAAGTGAGCTGATGATAGAAAACAGTTCAATGTAAAGAACTGCTTTCTATGTGGTTTATTTTGTTGAAGGCCCTTTCAGATTTTTTTTCTGCAAAAACTGCAAAATGGTTTTATGGATTGATCATTACTATAAGAAATGCACACAAAACCTTAACAAATTATACCATGCACACATTGGTACACTAAATGAAGACCAATGCGTCAAATTGTTCTAGAGATATAATTTGTCATATAATAATTTTGTCCTATTATTTGATTTCAACCAAAGGAAAGCATCATTAAATATTATCCTATTTGAGTAATATTGTAATATCTAAAAGTAGAAGACTAAGTTTCAATCTTACGATTCAGCGCCTCAAATTCGATGAGAATCACAGAATTGATTCTTGTAACATTTGTTGCAAGAGTCAACTTCTTTCATTGAATCATGCAGTAAGTGAAGCGACTCGGTAGTTTTTGATTCTTTCAAACTGGCACAAAATTGAGGCCCTGAGATTGTAGTGAGGGAAGATCTCTAGAAAAGATTGAATAATTGAACCTTTTTTTAACATCTTTCCCTCACCAGTCTTTTAGATTGAATATCAATCTATTCCTTTACAGTGCAAATAGAATCAGAAATGTTGCCATTGAATGATTGACTTGGTTAACTTACCAGACTCACAACAGAATTGTCGTGATGCACCATCTCCAAACGTTACTACAAATCCATGTATTTTTTTCTCCCGTGGTAACCTAGCAACATAAGTCACAGTATCTAAGAGTATAACCTTATGAAGACCACCACCGATAGCTGCTTTCTCGTCCACAAACTTCTCCAAGCGTTTGGGTCCAGCACTAGATGCTTTCTTAAAGATAACCCATCGTCTCTGCCAGACCTGTAAGTAAGCACAGAGAGAAATAAACAGGAAAATGAAATTATTATTGGAGTTCCTAACAGGAATAACATATCCGATTCAACAAGTTTAATAATAAGTGTTTTGATATATTTAAGGAGCCAAGTTCAAATAGTGTCAACTTTGAGATAAAGGGTGATAGAAATTGTTATTTTCAAGTTTCTTGAATTTCTAAAAGTTTTAGCTAACTTCCAGCACAAAAATTCAACTAAGTTGTTAGCTATGATGGCTGTATAGCCAAACCCATATACAGGAAAATCAGATAATGAGGAATTTCATATTTTTATGTCATCCCTTCTTTCATTCTCTTCCTTTTCATCCATGCGATTCCTCATATGACAAGGCAACATTGGGTTATTCCGGTTGAAATCCATACACCCCTATGGAAGATCTCTAGCTTTCATCTTCCACACAGGGATTGTGAATTTCGGGGTTTATCTGAGTGGGTGACTCCATTTATGAAATATACATCACCTGTGTGGAATATTAACTCTCTTCACGCGGGTGTCGACTGCAGACGACAATTTAAAAAAAAAATTCAAAATTCAAAATTTGTCATGACCATATTTGGAATCAGCATGAAAAATGCATTAAAATGAGTACAAACAAGCCTAGTATTGATTCAGTAGTTCTTAAGATAACTCTTGATATTTTGAGAAAATATTTCAAAACGACACATTTTTCCATTGAAGCGCATGGCTAGCACGCAGAGCATTAAGATCATGTCTTCCATAGGGGGTGTATATGGAGTTCATCTGGAATAACCCATTACTGTCTTACTTGCCTGGCTGTATGTAGGTTTTATATCATTGAACACTATTTTACTGGCCAAGTTTTTATGTAGATTTTCATTTCTCATGTAATTTCTCAGGCTCTCTTTAATACCAGATTCACTCACACAATTACTCACATTCACTCACCAGATTCACTAGACTTACTCATAAAATTACTCTGTCACTCACCAGATTCACTAGACTTACTCATAAAATTACTCTCAGTCCCTCAACAGATTCACTAGACTTACTCACAAAATTACTCAGTCACTCACCAGATTCACTAGACTTACTCACAAAATTACTCAGTCACTCACCAGATTCACTAGACTGACTCACAAAATTACTCACAGACACTCACCAGATTCTCTAGACTTTCTCATAAAATTACTCTCGGTAAGTGACCAGATTCACTAGACTTACTTATCTTGCACCACATGTCACTCATATTAACAATTATGAGTGAATCAAAATTGTGATACAAAGAATTTTGAAGACTCGATCGTCAAAACTTCCCACTTTTACACTGAATTTTCCATATTCTAATAATAAATATTTCAGTTCCTTTACTTTTTCATTATTCTCAAAGTTTAAATCAGTTAAAACTATCTATAGAGAAAGAAACCCTATAGGAGCCTACATTGACATAAAGAAGACAAGTTTGGTGAGAATTTGCCGACAGCTATTCTGTTAGGAGGAAGATTGTTTGCGACAATTAGCTGGCTGACATTTTACAGTGTAAAAACCAGCAACTCT